>NW_010236660.1:15851-38290 GCF_000690775.1 Eurypyga helias
TCTTCCGATAAGGACTGTTCTATGATTCTGTCCTCTATGAAACAGTAATTTTCTCCTTTCAAACACATGAGACAGACCAAAGCATGAGATCAACTATACCAAGCCTGCCCTATCCAGGTGGATGCCTTAATTGCTGTGCTGTTTTCCTTTGATCTCATGACTGCTGTTCTCTGCGTGCAGAATAGCACAGATTCAGTAGGAAGTACCTACAAAGATTTTACTCAAAATACATGAAATTAGGACTGTCAGAATTGCTCCATGACACAGGATGTGATTTCAAGATACATTATGCTAAAAACACTAAAAGGTGTAGCTCTCTGACTCCTGAGGAAGTGTCTTCATATCTAAATTGAATGCCCTGCTAGCCAGAAAATGTTGATAAATCCTGCCTAGAAGTGTAGTACCTCTGTTCCCCATTATCATGGTGTGACCTTTTTTGAAAGGAAATGTTTGCAGGCAACTCCTGGTCTTGTGGTTAAACTGAGGATTGTATTCCTCACTGCCAGTAAATTTTAACTTTCCCTATAGGTGACCTGAATCTCACCAAATCTTACTGTTAAGTGGCTTTCTCCCCAGAAAACAACAAAAAGTGAGACTTATTTTAACCACAGCTCTTCTTTTTGCTTACTTACCACTATAATAGTTCAACCATTGGCACAATATTTTGGAATGCAAGCAATTCAGTAGAATGTTTCTTTGTTCAGAGAATAATTTGTCTGCTAATGAAAAAGTAAATGAATGTGTTAATGATTTAGTTTTTTAAGGATTTTTCTATTAAAATAATGTTTTAGGACCAAATATGATCACACAGTATGCTTTAAAATAATATTATGGCTCTCATAGAAATTTCTGGAATCAAACTGAAATAATCTGCTTAGATAAGGAAGTGTCTGATTGCTCTGAGATTATACTTTCTGTACTTCAAAGGTTTGAACTAATGATGTTACTTTCCTTAAAACATTCTTTCTTTTGCCCAAGTCTAAAATTCCTACTGAAATTGGAATTGAAATGCCTAAATGTAGTTGGCAAAAGAAGATATTTGTAAAATACATGATCAGTATTGACCCTAGCTAAAAAGTAATATTTTATTCCCCTATTGGTTACTTTTTGACCTTTGTTAAGCTGTCATATAAATTACATTTGTCTTTATAATACCACTGCTAACCACACTCCATATTTTGTGGTTGGATAATTGTGTTATATATTGTTCTACATCTGAATTAACTCTCACCTTGGGAAAGATAAAACTTGCAATATCCAAGTTCGGTTAAATTCTGATTCTTCATTTCAAAGTTCTGACTATATAAAAGCAAATCAGCTGTTTCTGAAGGGACATAGAACATCCTACTGGTATTTTAAGTAGCATTCTTTGGTCTGCCTTCAGACTTAGTGTAATAGACCTTTTGATTAAGATTGACACCTATACTAAAAAAGACCTGAGCTGAAAGCTTGAATGGTGATTATTGCTAACTTATCTTCTACGAAGATCTTCTATTCAAGGGTTACAGAAATAAGAAACTGTACAATGGCCAGATGTCACATTAGCATATGCAAATCCATCCTACTCATGCAAAGCTATTCACCGTGAGTGTGACTAGCTGCAGCAGACTTGCTAAGACTGTCAAAAACAACCACTGTTGATGGTGTTGGAACAGGAGTAAATGGTTAAAAGGAAAACAGAATCACAAGAAACCCCAGGTCTAGAATGATAAAGTACACCACTCAAGAAAAAAAAAATCAATATGTAGCTTCAAGGTGCTAATCTCATGAACTAAGTGATGTTTATAAGGATTAGTACAGTAGACGATACAAATTGGGAAGGTGGCAGGGTGGTTTGGCTGTATGACCTGGGCTTACCTGGCACCCCCTTGGAGCTGCTACATCCCTTTCTTCTACGTAGCACTCCAAGTCATCATCTCTTATGCCTCCTGTGTAATTGGGAGTGTTTTCCTGGTTTAACATTAGCTTTCCACCACTGCCCTATATCTCTCCTTTTTCACTGTGTATGTTATGGCAGAAGAGAGATGCAATTTAGTCCTATCTCTCTGCTTGGCCACTATGCCAAAGCTGGTCAAGCTGTTTAAGGTCTCCATGACCTCTTCCTGCAATTTTCTTCTTCAGAAAAGAATACCTCTCTCTTTTTGTTGCCTGTCTATAATTTTCCAGCCTCTCTGATGAGAAGGGTGGCAGGCAGTCACTGCAATCTGTATTTTGGGTGTTTACAATTAGATGGGGAAACTAAGATTTCACAGCCAAATAATTAAATACCATGTTAATGAATTCTGTTAGTCATATTACACTGAATCATATTAAAGTGCTTAACCATGTGCTTGAAGGAAAGAAATATTTAAAGTGAGTTCTGAAAATATTCTGAATGCTAATTAAGTTGTTCAGAATCCTACTGCAGTGTTAGTTTGATGATATTAAGAAGGAATGCTAATGTTAAATCCCATCCTATTTGCCAATTAAGGGCAAATTTCAAAGTGGGAGCTCCAAAGATGTATCCACAAGGCTCTGCTGAACTCAGGGTATAATGGTGGTGGAACAGGTTGTCCAGAGAAGTTGTGGATGGTTAATTCCTGGAAGTGTTCAAGACCAGGCTAAATGAGGATTGAGCAATCTGGTCTAGAGGAAGTTGTCCCTGCCCATGGCAGAGGGGTTGGAACTAGATAATCTTTAAGCTCCCTTCCAACCCAAATCATTCTATGATTCTATGAAGTTCATGTGCATCTGGGCTCTTCAGATGGACTAGTGTCTGGTTCATTTATTCAAATACCCAACAGAAACCTAACCTGCACCTTTCACTTCAGTTGTAGGTCAGTTTTCTGCAGCTTCTTTGACACTTTAAGGTTCTTGAAATAGGGGAAATCCCATTTCAAAGGACAGCATCTGTGGAGAAGGACAAACCAGCTGTTTTGAGCTCCTGTAGTTAATGTTTAAGAAAAAAGAATATTCATGTGCAATCCCTCAGGTGTTTTAAGCATGACATTTCCTTATGGTTTTGGGGTTTGATTTGTTTTAATTATTAATTTTAATTATTTTAAAAAATTTTCTGTCATACTGTCTTCTTTTATTTAAATGTCAGACTAACACTTTCTCCCCTCTCCCTGCCAGTGGTACAATAACCGTGGTACAATGACATGCAACACAATTAAGAAACAGGTCCTTGATTTTTTTTTTCTCTTCCAAATTTCTTTTCATCACTTATGATGTAAACAGGTCAAGGAGGTTTTGCTGAGCAGTTCTGATCTCATATGAAAGTTCACATGGCAAATGCATACGAAGAAAGTCCTACAGATGGAACTTGGAAGGTCATGAAACCTTGATATTGGTACATCTGAACTGAGATGTTCCAAGTACGAAATACTTTTCATACTGGGTTAAAGGAGGTAGTACTTAAACAGAAGCTGAAACAAGGTAATACGTACTTACTGTTGTCAAACTATTATACCTGATCTTTTTAAAATGTCAGTAATGATATTTTCTTGTGATAAAGTGCTGTACTGACCTGAAGAGTCTTTAGATCCTTGCCTCTTATACCTTAAGGTAACTTTTCACAAATCAGAGGTTTCCAACAAGAAAAAAAAAAAAAAGTAGAAAAATTGCTGAAATTATTAATTTTATTTATCCAGCAGAAAAGGCACTGTCTTGTGTCCTGTTGTGTTTATAGAAAGTTTCTCCAAAATATTTGGTGTTTTTGTTTTTTATTTTGTAGAACAATAGACAAGACACAGCTCTTTTCCAAGAATCCCAGACAGATAAAAATGCAACAAATGCTCCAAGCTATGAAACAGGTAATGTCTACCAAATTTTTTCAGCTTCACCAAACCATATTTTACTATGGACCTAAGTACTACGGCTTTGTCACAAGGATTTGCTTTCAATCTCAACAACTGGTTATTTTTATTTGATAGTATTTTGGAAAAGTATATTATCCCATCTTGAAAAGTGTCTTATCAGTTGTGAAATTTGCTCTGATGGCTGATCAGGTGTTGAGATGAAGATTTTTAGGGTAAGGTGAGTGATCATATAGCTGTGAAATAGAAATCCAGTAATTTGTATTATGTGGCTGCTATGCAAGAAGAATAGCCTCTCACACCAGCTAATGGTCTATGTGCATGTATAGCTTTTCTAACTTAGTTCACATATTTTACATGTACTTGGAGTTAAGATAGTTGGAAAATCAGATATTTTTAAGCAAATAATGCCCTTTTAGTTTTTAAGGGCTTTTTAATATGAGGTTCCATTAAGATCTTTAGACGATGCTTTCTAAGAACTGTGAAGATTGAACCTCCTCTGACAATACCACAAAGTTAAGATTGTCTTTTTTGTAAGTGGTTGGTACAGTATTTAGGAATGGATAAATTATTTCTCTCTTTTAATCAGAGGGAAAAGTCCACAGTAGAAACAATACCTGTAAATTTTATGTTTGGCTGGTAGCTGTGTTGCAACACTAATACTACTTTGAAGATTTCATTATTTATATACTATTAAAGTCAGTGCAACCAGAGTATTTGATATAGATGAAACTTCCATGAGATAAAGAAAGTATTTGAGGGCTGCCATCCAGAGGAAGTTATGTGGTTGTGCTTTATATAAGGCTTTTATAAGGGTCTACCAAATTGGCATGGGATTGTCAGAGAAATTCGGAGTGGCAAGGTTTATGGAGATCCATATCCGTATTATACCGTGAAACAAGTGGTAGAAGAAAAGAGCTGAAGAATAATTACATCTCATGTTTGTTTAGCAGGAGTGTCTATGCTGAAATAGAGGTCCTCTTCTCCCTTTCCTCTTCCTCCTTTGTGTATGTGTAAGGAAGCTGATAAGTATATGTTTGGTGGATGTTGAACTGTGCTCTACTTCCTCCAAATCTGTGATACAGCTGCAAAAAAAAGTGTTTGCAATTCTGAGTCAAATGTTGGGTTACCTTACACCAGTAATTTATCTCTAGGTGTATATCCAGCAATCCCAAATTCAAATATATGAAAAAAACCTGTAACCTATTACATAATAATTTATAATAGAACATTTTATACCCAGAAGTGTAGTTTTAATTACTCTTTAAAAATCTGGTTAACACTAACCATGGTGTCCCCAGATAGGCTTGTTGCCCATGTAAATGTGTAATCTCATTCTGACTCATAGTGTGAGCCTGCTAAAACAACAATGAACTGTGCTGTAATGATGCATCTCATTCATTACTTTTTCTCTTGTCCAGGGGTTTCTCAGCATCTCATCTACTGTGTAATCATCCATTTCAAAGGCTGTGTACTTCATCTGCCTGGAAGGACCTTAATTTGGCCTCTTGTGTATTAAAAGCTTTTGTATCTATAAAAAACCTTAAAATTATTACTCCAAAAAGTGAAACTGACAACATATTTCAAACCTTTGTTCTCAAAAAAATGAACTTTGTTGCAACATTTTTTCCATTTAGCGAAACTGCTCATAGTGCTGTGTTTGAAAACAAGGTTATAAAATATAAAATTAAGATTTGAATCATTAATCATAGAGTCATAGATGTTTTGAGTTGGAAAGGATCTAAAAGATCATCTAGTTCCACCCCCCCTGCCATGGGCAGGGACACCTTCCACTAGACCAGGTTGCTCAAAGCCTCATCCAGCCTGGCCTTGAACACTTGCAGGGATGGGGCATCCACATCTTCTCTGGGCAACCTGTTCCAGTGCCTCACCACCCTCTCCGTGAAGAACTTCTTCCTGATATCTAAGCTAAACCTCCCTGATTTCAGTTTATACCCGTTACCCCTTGTCCTATCACTACAGGCCCTTGTAAAAAGTCCTCTCCCAGTACCCTTGTAGGCCCCCATCAGATACTGGAAAGCTGCAATGAGGTCTCCTCGGAGCCTCCTCTTCTCCAGGCTGAACAAGCCCAGTTCTCGCAGCCTTTCGTCATAGGAGAGGTGCTCCAGCCCTCTGAGCATCTTCGTGGCCTCCTCTGGACTCGCTCCAAGTGGTCAGTATCCTTCTGATATTGAGGGCTCCACAGCTGGACGCAGCACTCCAGGTGGGGTCTCACAAGAGCAGAGCAGAGGGGCAGAATCCCCTCCCTCGACCTCCTGGCCACACTTCTCCTGATACAGCCCAGGATACGGTTGGGTTTCTGGGCTGCCAGCGCACACTGCCGGCTCATGTTCAGTTTTTCGTCCACCAGTACCTCCAACTCCTTATGCTCAGAACTGCTCTTGATCGATTCTATTAATTTTCTGAAAGTATTCTATCTTCCTTACAGAAAACAAGTGCTAATATTTTTCAAAATTTTATGTTCACAGAATGATCTTGTATTTTTTATTCATTCCTCTTTAGTCAAAATCTCTTGACACTTCTCCTGCATAAGAAGGAGGACCTGATTGATAAAATGAGAGCATGCATTTTTTTTCTAAAGGTGTAGGGTTGTATGGTAAAACTGTTCCAGTCTATGTGACCAGCCTATCTGAATTTTTAAAATCTTATGGTAATTTTCCTAGAGGTCAAGTAAGAATTAAGAAAGCATTCCTACACAAATGCATATGCACACATGTAAACACATGGAGAAAGAGACAAAAGGAAGGAGAGAAGAGGGGAGAGAGAGAGAGTGAGAAAGAAAGAAAAGAACCATGGAAGGAAAGAAAATATCTTGCCAATTCTTAGTTGCTTTTGCCTGAGGGAATACTTTGTATTAATACAGATGTATTCATAGGGGAATTGTAAACAATACTTAATACTAAGCATAGAGGAAGTAGTGGAAAATTACTTTTATTCACTGTGGGAAACCAAAGCATGTAAACTATACCTCAATTTCTATAATAGCTGCTGATTCCGCAGAGTTTCATTCTATAAGATGTGCATTTGTAAATTAGATTTGCTTTTGTCCAAAATTTTTGTTCAAGGTTTTTGAAAATTAGTCTTCACTGTCTTGATATTTGTTAGAATTGGTAGATACTTGTGGTTTTCCAGATTCATTCACTGTAACTTCAGCATTAATTTATGAAAATTTCTTTACTTGTAAATATCGACATTTGAAGAGCAATATTTTGAGAGTTCCAGTACAACAACAGAATTTTCTAGTTATTTCCGTGTTCAAATTAGCTCTTAAAATTTGTGCTTATAAGAAAAATGTTCAAGCCCTTAGTAAAAATTATGAATAACAATTTTTCAAAATTGTCAATATCAATATTAGTACTTGAAAGAACTACAGTATTTCCTATATTTTTAAATTAAGTTTATAAATTTTTAAAATACTAAATATGTTCCTGTCCTCTTGTGTGTTTAGGCTTACTTCATATCTCCTAGTCCCAATTTTCTGCAGCTGCCATATGAAGATACTGACAAGATCATACCCCCTAAAATACCTCCAAAGATGGATACAAAATTGGGAATTTCTTTTTAATGTTGAACATATGATTTGAAAATATGATTGACTCGGTGTACCAGCACATTGTTGACATCTCTTATTATTTTACACACAAGTAGAAAAGTAGTCTTTCTTTGGTCCTGTGTTACATCAAAGACCACTTGGTGAGAAAACATAAACTGTTTTTTTCTGACTTTGATTTTATTTTGAGGTGGTCTGTAGTTAGATATTTTTAGCAGTATCTTTAACTTAAGACACACATATTTGATCATATTGATCATATCATAAATATAACACATTTCTACAATAAGTAGATTGGGTTGTCATGATAATTTCCATCAACCAGCTGAAATAAGAACATCATTTAAGTATTTTAAAGACCGTCTTAGGGCATATGAAAAAAACATTTGAAGGACATTTGCATGGAAACTTTTCCATTTGTTTATTTGATATTATTTATGAATTAGTAATTTATTTTCTTTTATGCTTTGACTGAAATGTGCATTTCCATTTTAAATTTCTTTTGGCATCTCTCAGGAAATCTTAATCCATGGGGAGGAGCACCAAGTGAACTGGACTCTAAATGTACTTTTAGACACTTTTTTCCCTAACTTACATTGCCTCTACCTCTCCTTAGCAATCATCTTACTACAAAAGGAATGAAGGTTTTTCCGGGTAAATTCCAAGGGTGCCAAAGCAGAGAGCCTTGTGAATCCGTATACAGGATTAGACGGGCAATAAGCTCCTTTCTTACACTAAGAGAGACGAACTTCTTTAGTCCAGCTTTTTCAGGGTGTTGACTTGAGAGTTGTTCAGAGAATATGACTTTTAGATGAATGATTATATGAAAGTGAAGAAGAAGGTAACCTCACTGTCTTCATTTTTATCCAGTAGCTCCAAGATGTTCCTTTGTAAAGAAATTTTAGTCACAACATAAAAAAGACCAGTTGGGAAATAAAGGATTTCTGTTTGCAGACCCCTTCAGGGTGTCCTAGAGCTGACAAGTCAGTGAGTCTTCTGAGAGGAGGAAGGGAGATAAAGTGCCTTTACACAAGGGTTTGAGTATAGGCCTCCTGCGCATTAGGCACTTCATTAAGGGACAGAGGTGATGTTAGACAGAGCAGTTTTCCTATACTTCATGGGGAAGAGTTGTCCCCAGTGCTGAGATATAGATATGTAGATTTGTAGTGGAATATCTACAAGATTTCAAAATCCTCCATGCCAGGACTCTACTCCTGGATGGGGCTTATCTGTACTGTTCAACATTTCCACTCCACTCTATTTTGGATGAGGGCAACTCCTTGTACACCATCCTTGGAATTACTTTTAACTCACTATTTCATTCTTACATATGTGCCATTGTTTTAACACCCATTCAATTTTTCCCATACACCTGTTTTCAGGTTGCAGTGAAGTCTCAAGATCCCAGTCATGCTAGGAGCTAGTTTACACTATCTGTGCACAGTTTCACTGTCGTCCTAGACAGACTCCCATGTTGTGGTGATGTTATTCTGTATACCAATACAGCAGCTTCCTGCAGGTGATAGAGTTGTTCTCCTGATCAGGTTGATTTTTGCCTTTTCCATTGTACCTGATTATCTGCTTAGGATGAGTCAGGTGCTTACCATGTTGAAGATGATAACACTGTGGCTGAAGAAAGTCAAACCTGCTATTCATTTTGTACAAAAACAATCCAAACCTGTCAAATGTCATTGCTTTCTGTGGAAACCTTGTCATTCCTGGGAGTTATTTAGGCAGTAATGTCCTCTCCATTTCTCCATATGCCTGTTTGTTTTCTGATGGTCAGGTCGGTCTGACAGAATGTGTTTCTCCAGCACTACAGAAAACCAGCACTTGTTTTTGCAGTCATAGCGTCAAGGACTGTGGTAGTACCATGAACTCATAGTGATGCAATTTAATGAAGAATCTGGAACATGTTTGTTTCAACAGCTGAAGAGATTTTTGGGCAGTTTCAAATGCTTGCGCTGTCTAATGTTACTGCCAATAGCAAGGGCAATAGTAGCACCATTTCAATTAAGATGAATCTTCTGTTTGTGCTTTAAGTTCATTTTGAGAATGCAACATGAAAAATTCAAAGGGCAGGTACTACATGATATCTTTGCATAAAATTCAACATAAAATGTAAGGGTTCTGTTAACATATCCAACAAAGTAGGCATAGTGATGGTGGTTTCCAAGAAAAGACTTCTTCTAAATGCTTGTAGTGATAGGACAAGGGGGAATAGCTTCAAACTGAAAGAGGACAGATTTAGATTGGATGTAAGGAATAAATTCTTCCCGGAGAGGGTGGTGAGGCACTGGAACGGGTTGCCCAGAGAAGCTGTGGATGCCCCATCCCTGCAAGTGTTCAAGGCCAGGCTGGATGAGGCTTTGAGCAACCTGGTCTAGTGGAAGGTGTCCCTGCCCATGGCAGGGGGGGTGGAACTAGATGATCTTTTAGGTCCCTTCCAACCCAAACCATTCTATGATTCTTGCTGTTCCATGATGTATCCCTCTAGTGCTTCAGAAATATGTGTGAACATGCATTCAATGCTGCAGAAAATATTATTGCAATATTAACTCTGATATTCATAAGCTCTCACAGAAATCTCTCTTGCTTTTTTTCTATTGATTTAATGTTTCCTTAGAGGAGACTTTGTTACGACGAAGAAATGTACTTTGTTGTGTGAAATGAAATGATTAAGGAACATACTTTACTCAACCAAGATACACAAAAAAGAACATATTGATAAAAGATTATCAATAAGAAGGATGTTACCTTACAACATTTATGACATGTTTTCTGATGTCCGGTAGGAAACATACCTTAGATCTGTACTGCCATTATAGTGGTATTCAGTGGCTTATGCTTTAAGTAAATAAGTAAACAAAGTTTTAATTCATTGCATATGTAATTTAAAAATACATTTCCTACAAGCAATAAAATGCTTAAAATGATACAAATTGGTAGAAACTTCTTAGGTTCAGTAACATTTTTAGGTGAATAAATAAGTGAAGTCAGTTATATAGAGATAAAACAAGCACATGACTTTTTCTTCTGAACTATTTAAATCAGGTAGCAAGAAGGGATTAACAAATTATTCATGTGCAATTTCTATTTACCTACATTGCTACCTGGGAGTAGCAATTCTCCTTGACTTTAGAAGCTTTCAAAGATTATAAACTAGAAAAAACTCTTTATGTGGAATTTAGGGAAAGCCCAATGAACAAATGCCTTGTAAGCATGTGTATGCCTTTCAAATGGTGTATGGAGCTTCCAGAAAAAGATGAGGGCATTCTTGTACTCCAAAATAAAATAGGTATGGGTGTGCAGCCAAATTCCATTACAAACCTATTATCATCAGTGTGCAGAGTGCTTGACTTTTAATGAATTGTTTACAAAGATAGAGTAGGTAACTGTACACACAAGCTTGAAGTTACTTGTACGATTGCTTTTAATACTTACGTGCAGCTGTTTTGTTGTTGTTACACAAGCATATGTGCTCTTTGTATTTGCTACCTTAGGGGCCAGAATCTGACACCTTGTGCAAGTTGAAAGATGAGAACTATTTGCAGTATGAGGTGCTAATTACTTATTTTGTTAACTTTGCTGGAAATATGAGTGACAGAATCTGAAAGGAGGTTCTGATTCAGGAAAAAATTTGCATATATTTCATTTTAAGCATGTGTTAAATCCTATTTGCTTTAATTAGAATATCTATACACTAAAAATAAAGTGTATGTTTAAGATGCTCTTTAAATTGGGTCCTACATAAGTGTTCATTTATTTTGCAAGTCACATCAATTCTTATTGTTGAGTAACAGTTCCCTAGTACTCTACTAGCTAATCTCTGGTTCAAAAACTTAACTTGTTTGGAATGTAAGGTAACATATTTTAGAGATTATTTTGTTTATAATGTTATTGTACACTATAATTTAAAAAGTAGATAAACCAAAATTATCTTATCCCACATTCCAGTAGAGGAATGTCTAGGTGATGGCAATGAAGAAATTTCTGTATTCTAAAACCCAGCAATATCTACATTCTAAAAATAACTTTAAAAATTTTTTTAAAGGACTTTTAGTCAATTTATTGTTTTCTATTTTGCTCAGGGGTGTGGCTGATTTTTTTGGCTGTGCTTCTTGTAAGCTGCTCTGCCCATAGCAAACAGTCTGGTGAGAGCAATGGCACAACATTGTCTGCATTTTCCATGCACTTGGCAGAGGTTTTTTCATTTTGTATGTTATTGGCTGTGGTGTGAGATAGCACAACAGAGCCCTTTGTTAGGCTCTCAGATGAGCTGTTTATATGTAGTGACTCTGCTAAGTATCACTTCCTCTGCTGGTGTTCCTCCATAAAGCATCCTGCCCCAAAAATGAGGGAAGTATTAATGCTGTTCAGCCCTGGGTATGTTGCAGCTGAAGGTGTAACAAAGCTCACATTATATGCTATATTCAGTCAAAATAAAAGATACAGCCCCATTTTCTAAATAACCGAGACAAAATTTTATTTCCTATCAATGGAAAGTAACACCTCCCAAGGAATTCCTGAAGGAACTCAAAGACCTTGCAGTCACTACTGAAAGATAAGAGATGAAATGTGAGCTTGAATCAGGGTTTAAAAAAGCCCATTGTCAAACCTGTCCAGCACCAGCCAATCAGGACTTTCTTGAACCATCCATATTTTCAGTGATGCTAAGCAGTGTGTGTAGCTCATGTGCCATTCTTCATTCACGCCGTGTAAATCTCTGCTCCAGCTCATCCTGCTACAGTATGAAGGATCCTCTTCTGCTTTCAGATGTCTCCATATGCTTTATGGTACTGCTGTAATTTAGCAGCTTACCAAGAATTATGCTTGAGAATGAATACCAAAAAAAGAAGAGGGGTAGGGGGAGAGGGGAAAGCTGAAATGAGAAAGTTAACGACTGCAGCAAATTCTTCTAATTACACTTACTTAAGGATACATGTTGATTATAAATTTCTTTTGCATTGTTGGTGTTTGCAGCATTGCTATTCTAAATCTGACATAAATTTTCAATGAGGCATCATGTAGCTATGCTGCTGGGGACAGGCCTTATTTTCCTTCATAGTTTTAAATACCAATAATATCCTGATTTCTTCAGGCTGTCTCACAATTAAGGAAACAAACAGCTGTTTGCAATGAGGCTGAATTCAGCTACTTACTGACTTATTATCTTGTGATTTCCACACATCTTTATTAGAAATATAATTAAACTGAGTGATGGAACTTGTGAAAATAGTGTAACAAATGACTGACCTCTGTTTTCATCAAACATCTCCTTGCGATCAGTGTTGATGCTTCAGGAGGTCCAGAGCATGTCCCAAAGCCAGGCATGGAGACTAAGAGTTGGGAGTTTGAATGAAGTTTTTAGATAAGCACAGGACAGAATATGGATAAACTTGGGCCATGCAGATGTGATGCATGTGACATGATGGCATTTAAAAGAGTTGGTCTTGTGAGTTGCTTTAACTAGACCTACCTGTGGATGCTATCTCAGCCAGTACACAGAACAACTCATAGGTGTTTGGGTAAGTTATTTTCAAACAAAGTCAGAACATTCTCTACTTGATATAGCAGAAGGGCATTTGAGGTATTTGTTGAAAAAAAAAAAAAGGATACCAAAGTTTCTTGACAAACTGGAAGTACATTTAACTTTATGTTCAACAACATGTGTTTTTCTAGTACATTCCCCTTTTAGATTGACCTTTTCCCTTCTGTTAATTTCTTGCTGCCAGGCATATACTTTTTAATAACGTATTTCCATTCCTTGACTATGAGGCACTAAATAAGTACAAAAGAGTTAATATATTTGTAGACTAATTAAGCTTTTCCTAGCTTTGCACACTTAGATGATAATTTTCTTAAAATAATCTTGCTTGCTGTTTGAGTTTATTCAAAGTCCCTGTCCTTGGCATTTAGAAATGAACCTCACACTGTCATAAAGCTCAGGATAAAAATCTATTGCTGAAGCTGAGGATGCGACAGCTATGTGCATCCTAGGTAACAGAAAAGACAACGATGGATACTTTATGTAGTGAGCCAGTGCGCAACAGGTGATCATATTCATTCATCAAAAGTTTACTGTAGGCATTAACAGGTGGATCACAAGAACCTGTGGAGCGGACAAAGATTAATTATACCTGTGCTCATACAGTAATGTTTGTGTTCCAAACAAATTATATTTGCTTCTGTTTAAACGATGCATAAATCTGATACGTGCAGATGAACGTGTGTTCAGGATGAGTGAGCACACTTGTTTGAATGTCATATTTATCCCTGTATTTTGTCAGAAAATTAACTTCTTTGGAGTTTGCGCTTGAGCTGAGCATATGGTTGTTGATCTCTGGAGATGACAGCCTATCTGAGCAATAGCTCCTTATGGCTCGAGCTCTCCTCTGCTGGCAGATGCTTTGGGCTTTTCTACAATTAAGTGGAGATCATCACTGTTTTCTTTGAGCACTGCTGTGCCTTGTACTCTGAAGTGTTTTGTTAATCACTGTCTGCCTTCGACAGAAGCTGCCAAAGCTCTCATTAAGTTTGAATTTTGAGATGTCATGCTCGAATGATGGAATTTCATCCCTTTTCTGCATGAATGGAATTGGCTATGGAAAGGTGCCAACAAAAAATCATGACACTGAAGTATATTTGCTTTGCGTTTTGCTGCAGAAACAAAAGAGAGGGAGGAGGGGAAAAGAAAACTTTCTTGATGTTTGCCTCAGATCCAGAGCAAAGACGGCTTGTGTGGTTTCCTGAAAGATAATAATCGTAAGGTCTTCACCTTATCGTCTGTAGGGCTTATGTTGTTACTTTCTACAAACAATCTGTCACTGTCTCGTTCGCACTGTGAACTTTAAAGCACCTTCCCAAAATTCTTTTGATAAATGCCACGTACTGTGGTGCTGGCAAATGTAGTTAAAGACGCTCAGTGAAAATAAAAAAAAAAAATTAATTATTTTTTTAAATCAACATTTAGTTTCAGGCAGGAGTTCCAGTGATGACATTATGATGAACTATAATAGGAGCACAAACTTCTGCCTTTCAAGAAGAGTTGCTTGCACATGCACAAGCAAAAACCAAAATGCATCTGTAGGCTGTTTAATGATTTGCAGCGGGAAACTAAGTGTTGTGGAAAATATGGTATGAAAAGACATTGCCCATTTCTCTTGGTGGTTTTAAATGTTTCAGCTGTATTAGTAAAAGTAAGCTTGGAAGAAAAAGTTGGAGTCGTTAACTGCAGTGCCTGATAATTTCTGTTGTATTCTATATAGCAAAATGCATAGGCTTCATGCAAAGAAAAATGCTCTCCACTGCTGAAATGATATTTTCTGTCCTGTTTACAAAAAAATTTATGAATGTGTTGTTCAGCTCATGAATACAATGTCACTTTTATGTTCTCACTTTTTTCCTGTTATGGCTTTCTATGAAATTCTGAATACCTGCAGGTTGTAGAGAACAAAAAGATTCCCAGTGGGTAACATGTACTCTCAAAAACCTTAACCCAAAACTATTTGTTAGAAAATTCAAGGTTATCCATGCTCTTCTAAAGAGGAGGTTCTTAAAAGAATGTAGTAGCTGTTTATTTCCACTGTTATCGAACACAAAGCTCCAATCATAGAATCCTATTGAATGGTAGTTACTTAAAAAAAAAAAATAGTATGAAGGAATTGATCTTGTACAGAAAAGCCTAATTCACGTGTGTACATAACTTGGACAGGTAACAACATATTTTGTATTTTATGTCAGACTTTGAATGCAACAGGCAATATCTTCCCACTTAACATTTTTGAGGTTTTCATTCCTCTGTAGAATATGCTTAAAACCACATTTACTGATATATGATTTCTATTCATTAATATTGTACCTGGATACATATATTCATGTAATGTTATGATTCTACCTTCATATCTACTAATTTACCTGGTACTTAATAGATATGAATCACAGAATGATTGGGATAACAGGGACCCTTGGAGACCCCGTCTTGCTCAAAGTAGGGTCACCTATCACAGTTTGCTCAGGATCATGTCCAGTCAGGTTTTGATTATCTCCCAGGCTGGAGATTCTACATCTCTGAGCAACTTGTCACGAGGTTTGACCACAACTACATGGGAAAAAGATTTTTCTTATGTTCAGACAGAATTTCTTGTGTTTTGTTTTGTGCTTATTTATCTTTGTCCTATCACTATACATCACTGGCTCTGGCTCTGCTCTCTGTACTCCATCAGGTATTTGTGTACACTAGAAAGACCCCCCTAAGCCTTTTCTTCTCTAGGTTGAACAGTTCCAGCACCTTCAGTCTCTCCTTGTATGAAAGATCCTCTGATGTCTTAGTCATCTTTAAGGCCTTTTTCTGGATTTTCTCAGCATGTCCATGTCTTTCTAGCACTGGAAAACCCAGAATTGAACAAAGCACCCCAGGTGTGTCTCATCAGTGCTGAGTAGGGGTGAAGGATCACCTCCTTAGACTCATTGGTGACTCGTTGCCCAACAAGCACAGGAGGCTATTGGCCTTTGCTGTGAGGGCTTTTAGATGGTGCATGATCAGTTTGTTGTCCATGCCAACCATGGACATGCCACCCATGTCCATGACAACGATGGATCCATGGGTTGTAGCTGATCAGCCTCTAGCCTGTACCCGTGCTTGGTGTTATTCCTGCCCACATGTAGGACTTCATATTTCCCTCTATTAAAATGCACAAGCTGTACTTTTTGGTGCCGATCACAACTCTTCAAGCTCATCAGTTCATCCAGCTTTCAGTCCACCTCACTGTTCATTTATCTAGTCTATACTAATTTCATCAACTTACCTACAGAGATGCTACAGGAGACAAGCCGAAAGCCTTGGTAAATCAACATAGGCAACATCCTCTTTTCTCCACACATCCACAAAGATGATTATTGCATCCTATCAGGTTGCTCAAATATAATTTTCCCCTCATGAATCTATGTCAATTATTCCCTAACACCTTCACATCCTGAATATGTTGGGAAATGACCTACAGAAAGGTTTGGTTTCTCACCTTACCAGGGTTCATGATGAGGCTGATGAGCCTTTAGTTCCCTTAATCCTCCTTCTTGCCATATTTGAAGATAGACTTGACTTTTACTGCCACACTTAGGAAAAAGAGAACTTGCCCTGTTACCTTGACCCTTCATAGATGATTAAGATTGGCTGGACAATGACATTGTCCATCTTCCTCAGAGCTAGTAGGGTCAAAGAATGTAGGTAATATATTTCTGAAATAGATGAGGGAAATGGAGAAATACTTCAATATATTTAAGATTTTACATGTCTGCCCATGTAATTTACAGAATATAATTAAGAGGTTACTTATGAATTTATTGCTTTTGGAGAAAGTAGGCTTTCTAAAACTGCAAGGTTTTTAACAAAGATTGTCTTTTCATTAAATTAATGAGTTTGAGATTCTGACCTTAAGCATTTGCTGTTGCAGAAAACCTGAAAAAATAGCCTGGTTTATATGGAATCAGTTGTAGTGCACTGAGGTACATAAAGGTCATCTTTGAGGATCTCTTCAGATACATTTTGTGATTATGAAGAAAAGACATTTATACAACCCAAAACTGTTCACTTGAAATGGTCCTGTTTAATTGTGTATGCTTCTTAATACATCCTTGTCATTTCAAAAACACCTTGGCTTAACAAGGCACAATTATTCTATGTAGCTGGGTTTGGTTTCTTCTTTGTTGTTGTTGTTGTTGTTGGTTTCGGTTTTTTTCTTTTTCTTTTAATTAAGTATATTAAAGTTGTTTCAAAATTGATGGCAGATACAAAATTTGAGATATTCATCCTTTTTTAATGGAAATCTAAGTAGTACATAAATTCATAGAGTTAACACTGGCATTTTGAGATGTGGGAAGTTAATCTTTTTTCTTGTTGTTTCTTCATTTTTCATGCCATACAAGGTCTTGGGAGAAAATATGAGATGTTATGGAGACCTTCCTCAACATTTGGCTTCTCCCTGGAGAACACTGGTCAGATTTCTGCCTCACAGGAATAAGCTGATTGCAGTTAACATGTTTCCTAGGGTAAATTTTACATATACGTGTTGTGTCTGACTCCATGCCTGTATATTAAGCTTTTTATAAATTATCCCAGGATGAGATTATATTTGGATTTTCTATGCTTATATTTGCCTAACTTCGTGCTTTCTTGGTCTCTAGAGAGTTACTGGCTTGCTCACTTGCCTTTATGTTACTGTGTTTGTATAAGTAGTTTATACATCGATATATTCTATATGATCACAACCCTTCAATCCGGTTTACCAATGTTTTTGAGCCATACGTTATATATGTTATAGTGAAAAAGATAAGTTGACCAACTTTTGGTCTTCTCAGGTTTAAACTGGTTTAGAATTAGCATGTCTTAAGTATGTACATTTTGAAAAATTGAATAATTATAATAACAGTAATACACTTGATGTAATACAGTTTCTGAGAGAATATTTTTACTGTGTAAACTAGAACTACAAAATTAAGATTAACACTTCTTTCTATTTTTTGAGAGCCAAATGATACTATTTTAGATAAAGGACCACATCTTCCGTTGCAAGACAGCTCAGCTTATTTTTAATTGAAAACCACTGACAAAGAAGTCCCTTCAAGAAAGGGTGCTGTTAGGCAGAGAGAAATGGACAAAGTATTGTGAAGGCAACAACAGACATGTCAGTTATTGCAGGAACCTTGCAAGAGATGTTGCTGAATTAACAATAGTAGAAGGAATATAACTTAGTAAGAGGTTTGGAGTAATAAGAAAGCAGTTGTTCATTTAATTGATGTTATTAAAGCCATACATGAAAAAATAATTAGCCTAAAGCAATTGATATTTTCCAGCTTGTAAAAACTGAACTGTATAGGTATCGACAGTATAATGATTCCTTTTGAGTTCAGTGAGAGTCTGTTTATTGAATCTGTGAAGGTTGAACGCGGCCCATGCAAAATAAAACAAATCCTCAAAAGATTTAGGTAGCTGCAGCTCCAAGGAGGTCTAAGCTTTGTTTCTGTTTTCTCTGTTAAAAATAAATATGGATATTGGTATTTACAGCCCTCTGTTCGAGGGGAAAGGTATGTAATAGCACAGAGAGACAGAAATTACATCATCTATAATTCTAAAGTGTTCTGGTTTTTTGGATTCTCTGCCTAAGAAATCAAAAATCTAATTTATTGTAAATGGATGAAGTAGTACAACCCCTGCCTGAGTATCAGCTAGATCTCTTCACCCTTGTGAGAGTTTTCTCTTGGGTAAGAGAATGGTACTAATGCCACATATCAGTGGAGTTACATGATTCTTTCACTCTTAGATGATGACTCCTCTATGACCTAAGTCATGTGGCAGGTCCTGCCCAATTAACACGGCATAGAAAAAAGGCATGGTGGAAAAACAATATTTTGAAATAAAACACCATTAGAAATTTTTAGAAATTATATTTAAAAAACTGTGATTTTTTTTTCAAAATTATATAGGAAAAAAATGGTGTTGATTTCATAAGCTTACTAAAGTGCTATAATGCAAGAATACGAACAAGTGTGTAAAAATACGAACAATTTAATACTGTAGTGTAGCAGCGGAACCACAATAAACCTACAGGGTGAAAGAAATAGTATAAATGATGAGGTAAAAAACATGCATACAGGCATATGCGTCTTGGTATAATTCCAGCCTGGAGTTACCCCACAGAAATGGTTTGTGTGACCATTTGCCTCATCTAGTTTCTCTGCACAAGCCTGCCTCTTTTTTCAAGTTTATATATTTTTGAAACCTGGAAAGCTTTGTATGGCAGGAAGTCCTCCTCATGAAAGCCATTCCATGAGCTACACACTGCCCAGGAAAGTTGTCAGAGCCAGCACTTGAAGTGGTGTGTGACTGTCTTTCTTTATGCAGTAGGCAGAAAATGTCTCAAAAGAGCATCTTGTTGGGAAATAATTTTCCAGATTCAAAGAAATTCCATTGTTGATGGTTAGCTAAGATGTTATTAGATGTTATTCAATGGTTCAGAAATTTGACTGATAAAAGTGATAATATTAACATTTCCAAATGTATACAATGTCCTTTAGAACATGGTCCCATTTTCTAGTTCATTTGCGTGTATCTCAGACAAGTGGCACTTAACCTGTTTTCTAAAATATTAACTTTAGGTGCTTGAGTATGTTCCATGATGAAAATATTGACCAAATGGAGTTCTTATATTTTCATCTCATATGCAAAAATATACATGGGTAAGTATTTCTTTCAGAAATAAGATGCTTTAGACATGAAAGTCGAGACCATCCTGTAAGTGCAGACTGATTAAAGGTTTGCAGTAAAAGCATTATGCAAAGGATCATGTGAGATACGCAACTCATGTAAATCAATTTGGCTTTATTGCCTTTAGTGCAGCATCACTAATTTTACTGGCAGGAGGCTTGCTTCATTGCCTTGCAGATTTTGGATAAGCTGTGTAATGTATTTCCACAAAATAAAAATCCATGTATCTGCCCATGATGCACAACCCTGCGTGTGTATGTTCGCTACTACTTAAAGAAAGTGTATTGTCAAAAGTGCCAGCTCAGCACTATGAAATGCAAAAGCCAGTCTCAGTGTGAATCATCAAAAATGCGTATACATGCAAGGTGACAGGTCTGACACTGTCTTTTGAAATCTGATGCTTTCAGGGTGTGTAAAATGGAAACGATTTCCCTCCATTTATTAGCACCATGTGGGAGAAGGAATAAAAACCCCAAATATAAAATGCTGATCCAAAACATGAGAAGAGGCTTGCAGCAGTTTTTGCCACGTGGCATGTGTGTCTTTGAAGTGAGAGGCAGGCATGTCACACAACATTCTTTGAACTGAGGTGTTGCAGAAGGTAGCAGTGACATGGCACAGCTTGGTGGCTTTCCACAGCTGAAGCTGCAGGTATGTGACACGCCTGCTCCTCCACCGAGGTGTCGCAGGGTTCGGCACGTTCCCACTGTCTGTTTTTTGGAGCACAGCCTCCGACAACAAACACATTTGATGAGCGGAGCCAGCACAGAGATAATATATGTAATATGTGACATTAGGATGTCCAAATTCATGTCACAGGCTTTCATATTATGAGATAGGATGCTTTACCTCGAGCAGTGGAATACATTTTATTTATTTGTTCCAGGTGTTCCTGTGCCATCTGTCGTTATCATGTACATCAAGAGATACATCCTTTACAAAATATGGTTCCTGCATAAGGGAAGGGACATAACTTCAGGTAGCAAAATAACCAAGCATCTTATTTTTCTAAATTGCCTCAATAAAACATTTTCCAGTTAAATACATGCTCATATATAGGTACCAATATGCACAATCTTAATTGTTACTATTTATTAAAGCCTTATTGCATGTTTCATACCTCTTTCCATAGATTTGCTTCAGCTACGTCCACTTAGTTGTAGAAGAAAAAGATTATAAAAGTGGATTGGTCATCAACAAAGGGAGAATCCTTTGCCTTTGAAAGTGATATAAGATTTCTAAGGAGAAAAATACACTTTAAGGGAACAGAAGACTCTTAAGATTTTAATTAATTTTGTAGTACTTTTTTGGGTATTGTTTGAACCAGTTACCTTAGAGTAATTGCATTTATCTGATCTAATGTAGAGTGATTAATACAAAGATAAGTATCAGGCTTGTATAATGTATGGTTTACAGAAGAACATTCCATTAAAAATTGTTAGACTCAGCTATTTCAATGTTTCACATATTAACGTCTCTAATTTTTTCCATTACAATTTAGACCATACTAACTAGTTTTACATGTGGCTTAGGACAAAATGAAGACACAGTGTTCTTACTATATATATATATACACACACATATAAAATCTTATCCTAAATAAACCATCCCTGCTGAGGTTAAAATGTTACTTTCTTTTAAATTATTCATCTGTGAAGAATTTCTACCTTCTTTCGTGCTTAGTTTGTATTGCAAATTCTAAATACTGTCTTCTAATAATTTATCTGTCATCTTTCCAATTATTTCTGTTTACTTTACCTGAAGTCACAAAGGATATTAATATGCTTTTGAAACTGGTAAAATATGCACATTAATGAAAAAGCACATATTTTTTTTAAAGCACCTATAAGTCTTTGAATTCTGTCTGGGGGTTGGGCATGGTGGAAATAAAAGATGAGACTTTCTTTTGTTTCTAGATGGTGGAACAAGAGCAAAGTCCATTGTTTGTTGTTCTCATTACAGAGTTTATATTCTAAATATTTATGTGAGACAGTGTAGACCAGATCCTGTGTGCTGGTGGAGAGCTTCATCTCTGTTGCAATGAGAAATACTTTTTCTGGCTGGGAACCAAAGCCATGTCTTGCTCTTTCCACCAAGAAGGCTCCAAGTCAAAGAGAAATATTCTCGCATCATGCTGGCAGTAGGCAACAGATATGCTTTACCATATGTTGATCAACATGACTTGTTGTATATGTGGGCTGTTGTCTAGGGTGTCTCCTGCCCCTTTTCTGCTCAACCACGAGTTCCTTTGGCTCTATTTGTGTTGGTGTTAACATTTACCTAGTTAGGTGGTCAGCTGAACCAGGGACCATGCATCTATAAATTAATAATTTTCCATTTGTTTTATTTCACTCATTTTCTAGGTTGATTTCATAGAACCATAGAATCATATAGTGGTTTGGGTTAGAAGGGACCTTAAAGACCATCTAGTTCCAACCCCCCTGCCAGGGGCAGGGACACCTTCCACTAGACCAGGTTGCTCAAAGCCTCATCCAGCCTGGCCTTGAACACTTCCAGGGGTGGGACATTTCCACCTGGACCAGTTTCCTATTCATAAGCTTAGCATTTATAAACCACCATAGGCTGTACAGAAGAAGGGAGCAGACTACAAAGAGGTTTAAAGTGGAAAAGAGGTGGTCAAGGAATGACAGAACCATGAATGTCATTGTAAATAAAAACTTACGTATCATATTTTGTATAAATTGATAAGCTAGGTTCAGGTGAATGAAACTAGCTGCTAAAAAAAAGAAAAAAATCAAGGATCAGTACAGCATATAGTGAGATTCCCCTCCCTGCACCCCCCCACCCC
>NW_010236661.1:0-1424 GCF_000690775.1 Eurypyga helias
GGCTGTGCCGCCACGTGCACGCTCCCTACCACCCCTGAGCTGACGCCAGCCGCTTCTGCCTGGGGGAGGTGGACCCTCGCCCGTTACCCTCCGATTCCTCCAGCACCGCAGCCGCCTCCTGCCCTCTCACAAGCCTGCTCCACATTAGCTCTAGCAGGCTCAGAAGGGCAAGAGGAAATAGCAGGTGCAGCCAGGCAGCTGTACTGGCATGCAGGGGGAGGGTAGCGGCCCTGGTGCTTTAGGAAATGCAGACAAAAAGTGCTGGAAGCCAGGAGCGTCTCCCCCAACCCACCCCAAACCTCGCTTGGTGCTGCTGAGCTACGTGGGTGCCACCTCCTTGAGCTGCGAGCGTGTTGCTGCAGCACTGCACAGAGGGGCTGCGTGCTCGCAGTTGGCCGAAATCTGCTGGAGCTGCCCGCGTGTGTCTCTTGAGGCATGTGTATCTGTTGTGGCTTCGTGCTGGCGGGGTGAGATTAGCTGCTCAAGTTGACACAGGGAAGTTTGTCCGTGCAGGGCGGAAGCAGAGCGGGCTGATAACGGGGAAGTCGGTTATTTCATGAGAGCCCCGCTGCTCTGCTCTGGCAGGCAGCCCTCTCCCTGTTTCCCTGCTACGGGAGCGGGGTTGCTGTGGCGGCTGAAGCCAGTGTAAAATCCACAGGGGAAGGAGATAAAATGCTGGGCTTTTACTGCCAGAATGCCCTCATCCTGCTCCGCCAGAGAAGGGGATGTCTGCAGCCCATGGAGTGGCTGTGGGACAGCACCATGTTAGGCACATCCAGTTGTCCCTCTGGCTTGGGGAGAAGTACAGGGGAGCGGTTACCCAGCAAGGGAAGTCTCTGAGCAGGCAGGGGATGGTGGCAGTGCCCTGCTCACCCCATGGGCAAGCCAGGCACAGCACTGGCCTCCCACCCCACGTGTGAAAAAAAGGATTCACAAGAGCTCTGACCCACAGGCCTCAGCAGCCGGGGACATTTCGTCTGGCAGGAGGGCCACTGACAGCAGGACCTGGCCCTCCGAGCACGCTCATGTCTCTTTGCAGAGCTGCTGATCAAATCTGAGAGGAAAGGCCTGGCCCGCCCTGAACTCGAGGTTTCATGGCATAGGGTTTGCATAGCTGCAGGGGCGAAACATGAGCAAAGAGCTGAGGGAAACCCGAGCAGCAGGGCCACATGTGACTGTGTATCTAGCACAGCACAGTGTGAAATTATTTAATGTGGAGCTCACTATCATGAGATATCCCTGACTGCAGGGAGCAGAGAGCTCTCTGCAGCCCCAGGTCACACACATCTTCCCTCCTCTGCCACAGTGATACGGTACAACAGCGACCTGGTACAGAAGTATCATCCCTGCTTCTGGATCGACGGCCAGTACCTGTGCTGCTCCCAGACAGCGAAGAACGCCATGGGCTGCCAGATCCTGGAGAG
>NW_010236661.1:1481-6703 GCF_000690775.1 Eurypyga helias
GCCCTGTCCCCAGCCCCTGGGAACCACCGCAGCACAATGCCGGGGATCTCTTCTTACCTTAGTCCCTTCTCTGTTCTGAAGGTTTAAAAGTTGGACGGTCGCATCGCAAGACAAAGAAGCCTCTTCCCCCAACTCCTGAGGAGGACCAGGTAAGGGCCAGTGTCAGCATGTGGGTTTGCTCCAAGGTGCTTAAGGAGAGGTCTCTCTGGGAAAAGGCAACTTGTTCCATGACTGACGAGGCACTCAGAGATCAGCAGGTCAGGGCCAGATGGTGCCCTGAGGGGAGGGGAGCTGGCAGCAGGGGATGGAGCCCAAAGGCCTGGAGGAAAGTCAAATGATGTTCCCCAGGGAGGGCTGAGGGGATAGAGAAGCCCTGCTGTAGGGTGGAGGAATCATGGGTTAAGCCAAAAGGTAGAAAGAAAACACTTCTCTTTTGTGAGGATGGGTCTCCATGGGGGAAATGCTGCAGTAAAAAGCTGTAGGAGGGGATTAGTCTCCTGGTGTGGGTACATGTGGGAGCTGAGATGAGCACTGCGCTGACCTGGCCTGAGCCCACTGCCCTGCCAGGCCTGGGGAGGGTCTTGCCTGGGATACAGCGTGTCTGCCAGCCTCACCGTGTCCCGCACTCTCCCTCGCTCTGGGGAAGATGGTGATGAAGCCCTTGCCCCCCGAGCCGGCCCCCAGCACAGCAGGCGAGATGAAGAAGGTGGTGGCCCTCTACAACTACCTGCCGATGAACACCCAGGACCTGCAACTGCAGAAGGGCGAGGAGTACTTCATCCTGGAGGAAAGCCACCTGCCGTGGTGGAAAGCCCGTGACAAGAACGGGTAAGAGCTCCCACTGCCTGCAGCACTCACCCTGCCACAGTGCCTTCTCCTGGTGCCAAGGCACTGGTGGGCAAATGCATCTCTTCAGCATGGCAGGGTTAGGACCGGCTGCCTCCCTGCCTGCCTCTCTGCCTGCCCAAGCATGAACCCAAATGGGTTTGCACCAAGGTTTTTGAGAGAGGTTCTAGTCAGCCTTCTGGGACAGGAGCCTGCTTTCCTCTTGTCCCCCTCTGACCAGCCCCTTTTCTCTGCAGGAGGGAAGGATACATCCCCAGCAACTATGTCACTGAAACCAGAAATTCCCTGGAGATCTTTGAGTGAGTAAGAGGATGCATGGCAAGTTGCGCTTGGTCAGAGACTTCTCGCGTTCAGTTCTGTTAACCTACACAGCCTGTGAGCCCAGCCAGGCTGGGCCACTCTCCCTTTTGTCTCCGGCTCCGTGACAGCCATCCCTGCTCCCTCCACCGTCTGTCCTGGCTGAGCCAAGGTCAGACCAGGCTGGGTACATCAATGGCTGCAATTATCTCCCTGATGACTGTATCCCTGTTCCAGGTGGTACTCAAAGAATATCACTCGGAGCCAAGCGGAGCAATTGCTGAAACAGGAGGTAAGTGTTGGCTTCCAAGGCTGGGTCCAGCCCTTCGTGGGCTACCGTCATGTTGTGTCCAGCATGGGACCTACCCTGGATTGCGCTGGGAGGGGAGTGTTGCCCCCACAGCCCCAGGAACTGTTTCTACCCCAGCATGACCTCCTCCTGGCCGTCACATCAGGAGGTGGCCCCCTGGGCAGGGACTGGAAGTAGGACTCCTCTGACTTATCGCACCCCATCCAGCCATGCTGTGATCTCCACTCCCTTTAAGTCTTGCCTGTTACCATCACACCTCCCCACAGCCGCCCCAATCTCTCTCCCCTTTCTGTTTTAGGGTAAGGAAGGGGGCTTCATTGTCCGAGACTCCACCAGCAAGACAGGGAAATACACTGTCTCCGTCTATGCCAAGTCCTCTGTGTAAGCAGATCTAAGAACAGCTTGTCCCTACCTCAGAGGCCCCTTTGGGGACCTGTCACCCTCTGGCTGTCCTCCCCATGCCACTGACCCCACGTACTGTCTCTCCAGAGACCCCCAAGGCACAATCCGCCATTACGTTGTATGCTGCACCCCCCAGAACCAGTATTACCTGGCAGAAAAGCACCTGTTCAACACCATCCCGGAGCTCATCACGTACCATCAGCACAACTCTGCCGGTCAGTGGGGGGCACAGAGCGAGGCCAGCAGTGCTTTTACTGTCACGACAGTATCCTCACCTTCCTGCGCTAAAGGCAGGGGGCTTGTGTTCCCTGCCGGAACGTGGTGGGTGAGCACAGTGTGGCAATCTACCTTTTTGTGTTCCAGGGCTCATATCGAGACTGAAGTACCCCGTGTCTCAACACCAGAAAAGTGCTCCTTCCACAGCTGGCCTCGGCTACGGTAAGTTGGCTGGGCTACCTCACAGTTCCCTGGTTGCAGGGTCCATCTCTACCAGCAGTAACTTTCCGGGGTTGGGATCCTGGCTGTCCCATGGCAAGAGGGCTCACAGCCTTCCCAGGAATCACTTCCTGACACTCACTGGCCCTCTGGCGACAGTACTGACCAAGAGAGGCCACAAGCTACTTCGCTCCCCATCCCGTGGAGGAACAGATCTCAGATTCCATGGATTTTTTGGGATGGTTTTCAGGCAGCACATGGTTGTGAGCATGCATCTTGGGTTTGCTAGACCAGGGGACTGGAAGCAGCCTGCAGGGAGGTCACCTGCACCCCCATTTATGCTTGCACTCTCTCCCCTAGGGTCATGGGAGATTGACCCGAAGGATCTGACCTTCCTGAAGGAACTGGGGACAGGGCAGTTTGGTGTGGTGAAGTACGGGAAATGGAGAGGCCAGTACGATGTCGCTATCAAGATGATCAGGGAGGGCTCCATGTCAGAGGATGAGTTTATCGACGAAGCCAAAGTCATGATGTAAGTGGTGAGCAGCCTGCAGGTCAGTGCTGGATATGCCTTGCAGAATCACTCCTGGGTGATGGGAGGGACAGTCTCAGGCAGCCTCACACTCTGCAAAATGCATCCAAGAACCTGCTGCCTTCGTGCTGATTCCCCACTGAGCTTTTCCATCAGCTGGGCCAGGAGCATCTTCTTTTCCCAAACTTCTTCTATTCATAAATGCTTCTTTTGCTGCTTGGCTGCCTAGATGCTCAGAATTGCCCTTCTTGCCCCCAACACAGGAACCTATCTCATGAGAAGCTGGTGCAGCTCTACGGGGTCTGCACCAAGCAGCGTCCCATCTTCATCATCACCGAGTACATGGCCAACGGCTGCCTCCTGAACTTCCTGAGGGAAACTCGGCGGCGGTTCCAGCCTGCCGAGCTGCTGGAGATGTGCAAGGACGTCTGTGAAGCTATGGAGTACCTGGAATCTAAGCAGTTCCTGCACCGAGACCTGGTAGGGCTGTGGGTGAAGGACACATCTCCAGCTCAGTGACAGCTACAGCACATCCTAGACAGGGCCCAGCTAGTTCATCACCATGAGGAGAGGCAGCTCCGTAGCCTTCTCTGCAGAACATCCCTCTAAGCTTCTCTGCCCCTCTGAGCATGGGTGGGATCCTCTGAAGTCACTGCTGGCAGCGAGTTGGCAGAGACTGCAGAAAGGGCCGGACTAGGCAGTTTTCCAGGGGATGAGAAAGGCATCTGTGGCTAGGGCAAGGCTGGGGTTAGGCAGCACCGGCAGCATTGCTGGCTCAGGCATGAAGAGGGAGCTCCCGACCCCCATGACGAGCTGAGCCTGCAGTCTGTCAGGCCTTGGGCTGGCACTGCCAGCTCGCAGCCCTGACACGTGCTGCACCTGATCCCCTTTTGGTGCGGCTTTGTCCAGGCAAAATCCCACCATGGAAGTTGCACCCCTGCAGATAAACAGGGTGCCTGGAAGCCTCTCTTGCTGTCTTTGCTGAGGACTTTGTAGCTTGCCCAAATCCAGGTGAACCCGCAGGACAAAGTGGGGCAAAGTGTTAGGTGGGTGGGGGCAAATGATGTTCCAGATGGTGCAAGGGGGTGGGAGAGGCAGGAGCAGGTAGGAGTGACAGTCTCCATCTCTCCATCCACAGGCTGCTCGCAACTGCTTGGTGAATGACCAAGGAATTGTGAAGGTGTCAGATTTTGGCCTTTCCAGGTCTGTGTCACCTTCTTGTCTCAATCCGTTTCTCCTTCAGTCTCTTCCGCACTTCAGTGTTTCTCCCCACCAACCTCCAGCTCTGCTCTTCCTTTGCCTTCTTCCCGCTTCATCTAGCCAGCTCAACCTTCTGCCTCTCCACTTTCCACCATCCCTTTCTTACTTCCTTCATCCCTTTCCCCCCTTCTCTTTGCTGCTTCTTTCCCCCACCTCTAGTCTCCTGGCTGCAGCTTTCTCTCCACATCCTGTTTGCTATGCTGCTCCCTCACCCTATCCCTTCCCCAGTCTTGTTTGCAAAGGGACATTTCTGCCTGTTGAAACCCATGTGGAATGAAACCTCCGGTCACTCCGCCGATTCCTTCTGGGCCTGGTTGGTTGCATGGAGGAGTGAAATACGAAATCCGAGACAGGCACCCTGATCCTTTTATCTGCTGCAGGTATGTTCTAGATGACGAGTATACAAGCTCCATGGGGTCAAAGTTTCCAGTGCGGTGGTCTCCCCCTGAAGTGCTTCTGTACAGCAAGTTCAGCAGCAAGTCCGACATCTGGGCTTTTGGTAAGAGTACGGCATTAATGACTCGGAGGTCAGGAAGAGAGGGTGCCCCAACAACAGCAAGCTCCTCTGCAAACCAGCTTCAGGCACAGGCACTTCTGTGCCATCAACCGTCCCTGCTGTTTCCTGTAACAGGCGTTCTGATGTGGGAAGTTTACTCTCTGGGGAAGATGCCGTACGAAAGGTTTAATAACAGCGAGACGACTGAGCATGTCATCCAAGGCCTGCGCCTCTACCGGCCGCAGCAGGCCTCGGAGCGGGTCTACGCCATCATGTACAGCTGCTGGCATGAGGTAAGTTGCTCTCGCCCTCGCTGATCACCTCCAGCTGCCCTGGGGGGTGCTGACAGAGCTCTGCGGCTCCCCTGGGGTGCGGGGAGTGGTGGGGCAGCCCCAGCAAACCCCCCTGTCCCACGGCAGAAGGCTGAGGAGCGTCCCACCTTCACCGCGCTGCTGAGCAGCATCACGGACATCACCGACGAGGAGCCCTGAGCCCGGGCTGGGCCGGCCTGCACCGCTGCCGCCTGCCTGGTGCTGGTGGCTGGGATTCCTGGGCTGGTCCTGCTCCTCTGCCCACCGGGGTGGACCCGCGCACCGGACGGTACCTCAGCACCGCCGTCATGGACACGGCGCTAGCCAGCTACC
>NW_010236662.1:0-269 GCF_000690775.1 Eurypyga helias
AGTCAGAGCCAAAGAGCCTGAGAGACAGAGCTTGAGAGTGATCACCGCAGAGTCCGAGCGACGCCACGAGTGACAACACGACTCAGAAAACTAACAGACCCACCAACTCACTCACAAATGAGCCAGCAAAGGAGGTAGCAAAGCAGCTAACAAAGGAGTTAGTGAAGGCATTAAGGAGAGTTAGAGAGTGTAAAGAGAGTGTTAGAAAAATCTAAGAAAGTGATGGCCCTCGAGCCCACTCTCCACTTATGTACTGAGCATGCTGTTCT
>NW_010236662.1:327-14993 GCF_000690775.1 Eurypyga helias
AGTGAGAAAGTTGGGAATGCAGCTGCAGTATCAGAAGCTGAGAAAGACCTTGAATTTGGTGGAAGCACTCCCCAGCACCAGCTAAAAAGACACCTTATCAGTACTTTCCTCAAGGTAAATCCAGAAACCTGGCTTCATACCAGCCACTGTGAAGAAAGTTAACTCTTTCCTGAATAAAACCAGCACACCAACTCCTATTGAAACACTGCTGAATTTTCTTCTGAAAGCAGGTAGAAAGACAGGGAAGCCAGCCTCTCCCCACTCCTGACACATTCAGCAAGCCCATCTCTTGGACACTGATGACAGCCGAGTCGCTGCCAGCTTAGATAAATCCCAGCCCTTGTTTGCAACTGCTCCATGTGGGTCTGAAGCAGGGCTAGACAAGGCTCTGCTGGTGGAGAAAATAAATGCTATGGGGTGTCTCCATGGGGTGCCTCATACAGGTGCCCTTTGATGTTTGGGTCCCCTCACACAGCGGCAGGAAGGTGCTTTAGGACACTCTTCGTGATGGTGGGTGCTCCTGGCCCACCACAGCCATAACAGACAGACAGTGCTCATCTTGAACACAAGCTTCAACCTTGCTTTGGAAGCTGCAGCACTGAGGGCTTGTGTGTATCCACACCTTGGCCGAAGAGCTTCAAGGATGGGCTTTAAATTGGACTTACCCTTTCCCTCCTGCAAATTGAGCCTCCAAGGCTGCTCAGAACAACCCTGCTGTGAACCGGTCCAAACACACTAAGTGGCCTGGGACAGCTCCAGTTAAGTTATTGTGTCCATGCCCATGAGCCAGCCATCCCAGTCCCAGAGCCTCTGAAATCATCATGGACACTTTTCATCCCAGATGGAGGTAACTGCCAGTTCCTTCAAAACTTCCTCTTCATTTCCATTCTCTCCTCCTTCCCCTGCAATCAACAGCAATTTTCACATGAAACCAATGAACAGGGCGTTCTTCATTCATGTCTCAATTCTAAGCCTTTCAAGTACATCTGGCCAGAAAAGGCCAGGAGGTTTTGGGGAACATTCCATGAATTCTTACAGTCTCTTTTTCTTTAGATGCAACTCTGCTGAAGTGCTGAAGGCCCCAGTAGGTTATGGCCTCCTACAAAGAAATCAGAAAGTTGCTTTTAGGAATGTTTATATTTAAGTGATAGCACAAACCCTCTCTCCCTTGGCCCTTCGCCTGCTTGCACTGTCAGTCTTGTGCTGGAGGAATGGAAGCAGATGCAGAGCCTGTGTGTGTGTGGACCCTGTAATGAGAGGCACTCTAACACCTCAGCTGCTTATCTAAGCGGGTCTGAGTGTCCCTCTGCTAAGCACTGTGCCACACCCATGCACGACCTAGGGAAGTCTATAGGAGGTACTGCTTACATACTGTAACTTGTACATCCCCTGATCCCTCATTATGCCTCCCTGTCGCAACACTCAGACAGCCATTAGTTCCTCTGATGTACAGACTAAAGGCTGCTGCCCAGACCCTGGGGATGTTCTGCAAAGATGAAATGCATCCAAGGCCACAGTCACATGGCCAAGGACAGAAAAGGCATACTTGATGTATTAGTTCCCCCATTCAAAAAGGTTGGACAGGAGAAAGAGACCACCTGGAACAAGAATAATCAGAAGCTGCTCTTAGAGTTTCTAGAGATCTGATCTTGGGCAAGAGGCTGCATGTAGGACATCTCTCATGTGGAACAGCTCACAAGGCTCCATGAAGCAAGGGGATTCCCAGATTCATTTCACTATGGGTCCAGCTTACCTCTGGTTCTGGGCGAGCACCAGAGACTGCAGGTGCAACGTCCTGCCAGTGACATACCGATCAGAGCTCACTCCTTGGAAAGTCTCTGAAAGGATGTTGACTGAAACACCTGAGTTCTGCTTTGCAGAACTGTTTAAAAAGGCAATTAGAGATTACATATCTACCTAAATATGGGTTAATCCACAGAATCTCTTCTGGAACCTTAAAAGATCAAGAAAAGCAGGTACAGCATCACTGACTGCAACGTGGAGGGTTGAGAGTGTAATCAGATGAACGAGTACATTATGCAGGGCAGGTGGTGTTCTGTGTTGTATTTGCCTGGTTAAAATATGCCTGAAGCAACACAGTAATTGGATCTGCTGTCCTTGATTCAATGGAGGATATGCTGTGGATTAACAACGGTGGGCAGCTAAGCACCACACAACCACTCGCTCCCTCTCTCCCACCACAGTGGGATAGGGGAAGAGGAAAGAAAGAGTAAAAGCAAGAGCACTTGGTCAGGATAAAAATAAAAAAATAATGATTGCTTTATAAGTGAAGGATAAGCAGAAGAAGACAAATCAAAAAAAAAGATGCAAAGACAATCACTCACCTACTCCCATGGGTAGACCAGTGCCCAGCCAGTTCCCAATCAAAAGATGGCTAACCCTTTTATTGCTGAGCATGATGTTCTAAGGTATGGAATATCTCTTTGTTCAGGTCATCTGCCCAGTCATGTCCCCTCACAACCTACTGCACACCCACCCAGTCTATTCACTGGAGGGGCACAGTGAGAAACAGAGAAGTCTTTTATGCTGTGCAAACACTATTTATCAGAAGTTCGAACTTGAGTGTGCTATCAGTATTGTTTTGGTGAAAAATCTAAAACACAGCACCATATGAGCTGCCATGAAGAAAATTAACTCTATGTTTGCCAGGCATAGAGAAAAATAAACCCTCCATCAAAGAATCCATTCAGGGAGGGTACACGTGAGGTTCACGTCACCTTCCCGAGTCTGTGCAACGCTAGTGAACACATTGCCTCTGGGCAGGGCCTGCTGGCACTGACACCATGGCCATCTGCGCTGTTACGTGCTTCGGGTGGCCAGGGGTCAGCAATGGAGGGGGGCCACAGCTGCCAGCTCTGCTCCTGCTCTAGAGAGAGAGACGGGCAGTTGAAGCATCTGCTGTTGTCTCTGCCTGTGAGAGAGAAGAGAGGGGGAGCTCAGGCAGGCATGAGAACAGTTACACACTCTCCCTGTGCAGGGACCAGAGAAGCCAGGTGATGCTCAGCACAGAAAGCAGGCTTCAGAGGGGATTCCTCCAGGATGTGTGGGGAAGAAGGCAGAGAGAAGGGTCCCTGGTGATTTCCAGAAATAACTCAGCATGAAAAGGCCTGAATTGACAGCACTGGCTATTCAACCAGGTAAGATCAGCATGCATAGATTTTAGGCAGCTCTGTCCCACAGGGACTTGGGGGTGCTAATCTGTACCTCGCTCTGGGCTGTCTTAGGATCAGAGCTATGCAGAGAACATTTTTTTCACATAGCTTCTCTAATACGGAGACAGAAGAGCCTGGGGGAATGGCTAGTGACTGCAGAAGGGAAGAAGCAGCAGCAAATCCATGTTATCATTTTTGTCCTCACCAACAGGCTGCTTCTTGCGCAGGTGTGAGGGCACAAAGCAGAAGAGGAGGTGCCTCCAGAATTTGATTCACTCCCTCTTCTCACAGCCACTCCATGTATTTGGTTCCTCCAGGCCAAAGGAAGGCCTCCTGCCCTTCACCAGCCAGCCTATCCTCATTTCGGGTCACTGCCAATGCACCTTGGCCATGTTCACTGATGCGTAGCCGAGGCCACAGCCAGCCCAAGGAGACAACACCTACAGCCACCTGTCCCTGCCTGGGAGTAGAGAGCTCAGCACCACTTCGTATGGCAGCCTACTGTCAAACTTACTGTCTGGTCATGCAGCCAGGGCCCTCTCAGAATCACTGCTTTCCAAACAGCACCTTCTCATTACATAATTCTGTCTTCAATTGTTCTTGCCCAAAGGTAATAGCTGTGTTTCTCAGAGATTATAACCAAGATTATCCTTTTCTGCTCACTGTCAAAACCCTCCGTCTCACCTTTTATTCTCTGCTCTCTCCTCTCATTTGCATTATGCCTTTCCAGAATACATCATGGGGCTTTTCCACACTGGTCCTCCCACGTTACCACCAGCACAGTAGGGGAGTGACTATTTGCCTGGCCAGCACCTCCCCTTTCCCCCTTGCCAGACAAGTGCTTGATGCTGCCGCTCCGCCCTCCATCAATCCTTTCGACATACTGCAAGCTATTCCAGCTAATTGGAGCTCCAACCTTCAACAAGGTCTATGCTGCACCACAGCACACTGTGAAGGGTTATCCGCTGTCCTCCTCAGTCCACTAATTGTGTAATTATGCAGAAATGGCCTGTCTGGTACAATCTATTTTTCATACTCCCCTGTGGTGCTTGTTGCTTACAATGCTTATTATTCCTCTTAAGTATTTGCAGACCTTCACCCTCCATCATATTTCCACAAATTGCAGTTCTATTAACAAGGGAACAATTCCTGAAGTCCTTGCAAACACTGTATTCATTTTCTCAACTGCTCCCGCCTTTCTGGTCAGGAGCAGATCTAGCACTGTCTTCAGGCTGGCTCAGACTCCACTGCTCTCTTAGTTCAGCAAAGGTGCCTTTGCTTGAGCCTCTCCCATGCAATTTGCTCATCTGCCACACTCATGAGGCTAGGTTGAACAGGACCTCAGCATGTGGAGCGAGGGGAGGTGTGCTGTCCCACAATGACTGCCTGCAGGGTTCACACACCTTGCCCTCTGCTATGGGTACGCACTGCTGGCTCTTTGCTACTCAGTCCATCCCGCAAGAGGACTGGCAGGCTCTTTGCTTGATACAGGATTTCTGCCTGGTGCCAGACTCATCTGTCTGTAAGGCCTGTTCTTCAGACCCAGCCTCCTGCCACAAGCATGCACTAGGTCTGAGCTCAGAGCATCCCCCCACCAGAGAGGAGCCTACACACGTTAGGATGCAACCACCGTCCCCTGCCTGACGCAGCTAGCAGCATGCCTGGAGGTCAGCACCACATCTCCCCAGCCTAGGCCTTCTGAGCTAGAGGAAAGCTGATGGCCAGAAACCTGACTGGAGATCCTGGTATGCTTCAAGGTGGCACAAGGGCAAGTAGCAGATGTGAGACTGCTTTTTGGAGACAGGGCACTGGAGGCAAGCAGGGGAGGTTGTGGAGCAAGAACTGAGTTCCCTGGGACTGTGGCTGCTCTGGGGCTGTGCTGGAGGTGGGGGATGGCTGCAGGAGGCCAGGCCAGGCTGCTGTAAGTCAGCAATGGGGCTGGAGGGAGCTGGGGCACAAAGGTTGACCCATTACCCAAGACTCAACATGTCAGGAGACCTCCAGGCCCTGAGAAACAGTATTTCAGGGAATTTCCCACTTCGCAGACAAGACAAATCAGAGGGATACCAGGGCAGCCACCAGGTGACTTCTTAAGAATTAGAAGCCTTACCTTACATCAGCCCCACCAAAGGTGGGGTGGGAGTGGGAGCCCCACACCCAGCAGCTAGTTTCTGGATGAGAGCTAGACACAGTACTGTTGAGCTGAGGTACTGTGTGTCAGTATATCCGTCAAATCTCTCATCTCTCAAATGAAACTTCAAGTGAGGTCATGTGAGATGAGCAAAGGCCCAGAATGATGGACAGTGGGAGGCTGCAAACAGCACTCAGCAGCCCTCTGGGCAGGTACACCAACAAAAGTGCCTTCCCAACAGTGAATGTTGCCAGAAAGACCTCTCTTTCACTGTCGCAAATTCAAATCCTCCATTTGAGTAGAGGGAGCATTTAGGATGGGCAAGGGGATGCTTAGACTTGGTGGTAATAGTTGGTTGGGCTGGTCTTTAATTTTGGTTCATTTGTTAAGCTTCCCTTCCTGACCTTATCCCTCTGGCTATCCTCTCTGTCCTTCCCCAGCATCAAATTCTCAGATTATTGTCAACTTGCTGGTTCTTTTCCTTCATGTTTTCCTTCCCAGGTCCAAGCACGCAGCTTGGTCCTGTGACAGCTATGTCCCAATAGGTGCACCAAGGCTGAAGGCACCCAACAGCTCATGTGACTGATCCACCCATACAGTTGGAACTGATGCATCCTTTTGGAAGAGCTGAGGAGGGCTGCGCAAATACGGCCTGCCAGGAGCACATCCACACTGTACACCTTGTCTCCCAGAAGAACTCACAGTGCATAAGTTGCCTCAGCAATGCCTATTATCTCTAGGCACTTGAGGTGCCACCACAGCTCCTTGTCAAGCCACATCCAGAAGCAGCCAAGTGACACCCAGGCATATGGAGATGAAATCTTGCTTACATACAGAGGGTGAACCTGCAGCATCAACATCTTTATTTCATGTCCCCCACCCATCACTCCTCAGCTGCCTTCCTTTCTTCTGCACCACACATAATCTCCCATCCTTGGAGGACCCCAGCAGCAGCTCTACAGGCACAGTTGTGCCTTGTGCATCACACCCCACAAACAGGTTAACAGAACACAGCAAGACAGGGATGGTCACACGATGGACAAGTTTTAACGAGCCTAGGTGGTCAACTGGCACATAATACATCCCTGATCTCTTCCCCTCTGCCAGCCTCTGCCTATATAACTTGGACTTCTCACTCACCCCCCGAGCTATGCAGCACACCATGCAGGTGACAGCTCATGGCAATACTCCCAAATTGATCATCTGCCCTTATCAGCAACAACCCAGGGAAGGGGCTCAGAAGAGACTTAAGGGACCTTCCTACAAAAATAAATTGGTTTACTGCAGAGCTGGATGCCCTGGGCAGTCTGGCCTTTGGTAATATTCAGAGGAAACTTCATCAGGCTTAATTTGCACTTTGAATTTCCAGTACAGATTTTGGCTTATTTGACTTGTGCCACAGACACAGTGCAATAAAAAAGATGCAACTGTTGATCATGATAATAGACCACGTGTGTCACTAAGCCACACACGGGGTTATCTCTGGCATAGTATTCGGCATGAGAATTTCAATGTCCCTATAAAATTTAATTCTCACCATCTCTCTCCTAGATATTTCTGAAGGGGGGTCTCCCATGAGAGGCCTGGTGCTGCCTGCTTTCATTAAGCCTAGGCGTTTCATAAAGCAGTGTCTCCTTCTACTGTTCTGGCTTCCTCCTTGGAAGTCTAGAGTTGATAAGACTTCACAAAAGGATAAGAGGATAATACAGTGAAAAAAACCCAATTTGACACCATTTGGTCAGCTCAGTTGTAAATCTCAGCATAGAGTTAATGGAGGAGAATGAACATGCTGCTCAGTCAGACAGGACTCCTCCATCCTCCTTTAATGACAGACCAACTGCTTTTGTAACTACCCCCTGCAGATATTAAAGCTGAGAAAAATCCTTCTCATAGCAAACCACAAAAAGAGAAGACTTTTTCTGGAATGCCATGTCAATTAACAGGATGAACATCTTAGGACTAGTCTGAAGGCTGCTGTATCTGAGGCTTCTCAAGTTAGGAGACCGTTCACAGATACACCTAGTTGAATTACACATTTCAAATAAATTCACTGAAGAACTAGATATTCCTTCCTGTTTGTAAAACGTTTCTTAGCTGATCTTACCAGCTAAAGATTACAAATACATTTATAAACATCTGCTGAATAGTTTACAGGAAGAAATGTCAAGCTCTGACGCAGGTCATGTGTTATGATCTGCATTATGTCCACACGGCAATCAAAGACACAGTTGCTGCAATCACGCTCATAACCCTGTGGGCTTTTATCTGGCTAGCACAGGTAAGTTCATTAGTGAACAGAGAGCTCAGGGCAAACCAGAAATGCAAGTACACAAAATGTATCTGCTTTTGCGCTCCAAACAAGAGACTCCCACTGACTCTCCTGCAGCTATCATTTTTATATATATAAACTTGCACTATATTATGTGGCACTTTTTGGCATTTCTCCTACTCAGTATGCCTATGTACTAGGCAAAGCAAGGCCACAAGTCTCAGCAGTTCCCCTAACCACCAAGCACAGCCCCATTAACGATGACCTACAGCTCTGGCAAATGCAATGCACAAGAAATTGGAGGAAGTATGTATCCAAGAGCCCATCCAATCTTGTTCGGACTTTGCCAACAAGTTGTCTTGGACCAAGCTATTGATAGCACAGAAGAACAAGCTGGATGACAAGTCTGCCTTGTCTCCATTGGCCTCATTGAGTCCCAAGAGAAGTTTCACAATGCAGGCGCTTTGCAATATATTTCCATGAGCACAGTTAAATTTGAAGCATGCAGAATGGAACCCTACAGAGGGGGGCCAGGGTCTCCACTGAAAGGGTCTCAATGCACTATAGGTGTGATTCAAGTGCTCAAGCATTGTAAAAGTGCTGCATAAGGACTGGTGTGCTGGTTTTGGCTGGGATAGAGTAAAACCAGTGTGATAATACAGGGATGTTTCAGTTATTGCTGAGCAGTGCTTACACAGAGTCAGGGTCTTTTCTGCTCCTCACGCCATCCCACCAGGGAGCAGTCTGGGGGTGCACAAGAAGTTGGGAGTGGGTACACCTGGGACAGTTGACTCTAACTGACCAAAGGGATATTCCATACCATATGACCTCTTGCTCAGCATATAAAGCTGGTCCAAGAAAAAGGAAGGGAGGGACATTCGAAGTTAAGACATTTGTCTTCCCAAGCAACTGTTACATGTGATGAAGCCTTGCTTTCCTGGGGATGGCTGAACACCTGCCTACCCATGGGTAGTGGTGAATTAATTCCTTGGTTTGCTTTTCTTGCAACCACCGCTTTTGCTTTACCTATTAAACTATCTTTATCTCAACTCATGAGTTTTCTTACTTTTACTCTTCCAATTCTCTCCCCAGTCCAACCAGGGCAAGGAATTAAATGAGCTTAAGTGAGGGAGTGTGTTGCTTTTTGCTAATTGGAGTTAAACCACAACTAGTGAGGACCTTCGAGTTGCCCAATGGAGATTAAGAGGCTATAGGGCAGTGTTTGCACCTTTCTATGGTGTTAGATGCACCCTATCCTGATGAAAGAGTCTTTTCTCTGTCTCAGAGACTTCTGTTAAATCAGGTAAGTGTACACAGGAATTAGTATCTCCCTCTAAAAAGCACACAAGCAGACATGGCAGAATTTTTGGCAAAATAATGAGTTTTGATCCCATACATTCCCCCAGCTTGGGGGGAGAAAATTCTTCCCCTTTCTACCACTTCCAGTCAGAGTCTTTGCTTTAGTACTCTGCAATTCTTCGGTCTAACATAATGAAGTGTTTTTTCTGCCTTTTGTGCCATAATGAAACGATAATGACCTTCTCTGGCAATCATTCGACCCTGAATAATTTGATCCATAAGCAATGGAAATGCTTGTCCCATCTGCCTCTATTTAGAGCACAGCCAAAATGTTCTGCTTCTCTTCTTAGCTAAGGCATAAAACTTATAGTGACCCCACCACTCAGTCCTGTCCTTTGGGCTCCCCAAAGGTAAGCTGGTAGTTTTAAAGGCAGATTCAGTGCAGATGACTAAGTAATGCTCATAAATAACCCAAGGCCCCATCGTGCTCTGAGACATCACACATCGCACAGAGAAAAGCAGTGTTTCCTCAGTGTCCCAAACCATGAGTGAGATTCCCATGGTTCAGAGACATGGCTTGACAGAAGACAGCTCAGAGCAGCCTCTGTCCCTCTTGGCTCTCTCAGTCACATGCATCAGGGTAGAGAGATGGAGCCAGATTCACCAGCCCTTTGGCACTGTCCCCCAGCACTCCCGCTTTCAGAAATGTCTGACAAGCAATCCATCTCCCACTGGCCCTGGTCTTGCAGACATCACCAGCTCTTCCTGCCTGTCACAGCATCTGCCTCCATTACTCGTGAGGCAGGGTGGCTGGGCAACTGAGTCCAGACCTGAGTCCCCTCACAAACATCTGCTACATACAGGACGTGGGCTTCCCAATTGGATTTTTCTCACAGGAGATCATGTCTATGAGTGCTCTGCACTGTCACCTCTACACCTTGAATCACAACAAACTTTGCCACATAAAGCCATATGATACACAGCATGGCAGCTGGAAACTAGTTGGGAAGTCAATGGGTGATGAGTGTCCTCAGGTCTCAGGAGCTCAGAGTCACCCCAGCTGGCCAAGGTGGTGCAAAGTCACTCCCAAAGGGCAAGTCAACCCACTTAGAGCCACTTCACCGTCCAGACAACCTCCATCTCTCTTGTGTGTAGGAAGGGCCTAGCACACAACCTTCTTAGATGACATGGTGAAAGGAAGTGCTTAACCATGGTCTCTGTGGCAGAATTAGGACTAAAGACAGGGTTCTCCAGTCAGGACATTTTCAGGCAATGCTTGCCCACACTTCTATCGCAGCAGTACAGTTCACAGTCCAGGGAACTGAGGTCATACCAGCAGAAAACCACATTCTCGCACACAAAGTCCAGCAGATGAAGGACCAGCAGGGCCAGGAGCACTCCTTGTCAGGCCCGAGGAGCTTGAGTCACCTAGCACTCACATTCGCTGGCTCAAGCAGGGCACTGGGAGTGACAGAAGGAGTAGCAGGGACTTCTGAGATGGGGAAAACTCAGGTGTTGGGTGGAGAACAGTGTGGAAGAGATTAAAACCATGTACATGTTAGCCTACATGGAGGATTTATGCATGGCACAGATATTTCTGGTTATGCCCACAGTCCAGTTACAGTGTTTTCAGAAGTAGAAGCCAGTTCTGGGTGTCCACGCCCAGGCACCTGGCCTCCTTCCACCACTGCTGTGTTTGAACAATCACCCCAGTGATGATCCCATCTGAGACTGTTCAGGGTCATTGTGAAGGACAACTGGTTTTGAGTTTAAAAGCCTCTCTGGTGGTTGCCCTTATCCAGCTCCCAGAAGGAAAAGCCCTTAGACAAATGGGGCATGGATATCCTTTTTCATTCTGTATTTGCATGCCCTATGCTTTTCTGGGAACTGACAAACCCTCACCCATCTAGAAACACCATCTGCTTGCCAGCACTTACTGTGCTGATTAGTCCCTTTCTATAGAGTAAAGCTGGATAGTGCAACCTATAGTAGGATTACTTTTTTTGTACTTCCTAGCTGGCTTTCATGGCTGCCTGCACAGTTGCAGTAACAGATCAACCTCATGTGGAGAAGCTACATTTCTCAGTGGCTTGCTCACCTTTGCCGAAGACCTGGTAATGACTTCTGCACATGTCCTGGATACAAAGGTTAGCATAAATCACTGACCAAGTCTCAGGATGCATTACTCTTCTAGCTGCTTGCTGGGGAATTATCCATGTTTAATTTCTGAACTGTTGCAGATATAGCCCAGAAATCCAGACTTCACGGCTACTCAGGAGTCTACAGTCCCACTGCGAAAAAACAGTTGAGAGCTCCACAATTGAAAACCACTTCTTTCAGGCTCTTATTCTGCTAAGAGCACTTTCTACCCCATATGTCAAGTTGTCACAATTCGCAATTGCCAGCAGCTGCCTGACCCTACTTGGGTGGTGGCAGGAGTAAAGCAGAAGAAACATGGAGCCAAGTATTTAAAGGAACAGAGATATTATTAGCAGAGAAGGGGGAAGAACACAAGACTGGCAGCTTTCACACTAGAGAGCTGTGCACTACACCAAGGTCCCAGCTGTGCTCTTTGGATCTTCCCAGAAAGACTAGTAAATTCATGCCCTGGAGGAGCTCTGACAAAGGCCATGATCTAGCCCTTGATCCACAAAGCTCAACAGTATGGGGTGGCTCAGCTTTATCAACCAGTGCCATTTGGATGGACCCCAGCTGTGGTACCTGTTGACTGTCGCCTTGTTATGCCAGTTTGAGATCCCCTGCTCAAGGACATCTCCATGGAGAGCACAGACCCTCAACACTCCTAGCACCAGCTCTGTATGCAAAGTTACCGACCAGCTCACTAGGCACGTCTCTGTGCGCATGTGTGTTCTTTCCTGGTCCAAGTGGTAAAGCATGAGAAGAAACCTTGGCACTGGCCCAGAGACATCTGAGCTTAGTAGCAGCATTTGACGACAGATGTGTGTCTTGCAACATCGCTACTGAAGTGTCTTTTCCTTTCAAAGTAGGAATCATTTTCCTTCACGTAACAGTCCAGGCAAATATAATCCTATTAACAGCGTTATTAAACTAAACAATACTTGGCACGACATGGCCTAAAGAAACAATCCACCAACACCGGCAGCTTGTAAACACCCCTGTCCCTAAGGCAATATGGGCATTTCCTAGGCCCAAGTGCCCTCCTAGCCAGCACCCTCCCACTCTGCCACTGTACCAAGCTCTGCAGGACACCCAGTCTTTAAACATGTGGAAGGGCAATTAAGTGAGAGGCTGGTGTCTTCATAAAAATTGTCTTTCCTGAGATAAGAGGGCCTCTTTCCATCCCGCTCTCCCACCCTCTAAAATGACTTTACTCCCTAGCCCAATTAGGATTCACCCAATTTACACCAACACAAGGCCTGGATCATTGTTGGCATCTTCAATGTCTCTAATCCCTTGAGTTAATAGCTCTTATGCTCTAGCATATACCAGAATTCCCAATCCAGTCATGCCTGACTTGAAAGCCTGGGCCCACATCTCTCTCTAGTAAGGATGTCAGTAAAAGTTCCTCCTCCTGATCTGGTCTCTCTGCTGATGTAGTCCTAATTCTTGCTTCACTCCCTCAAGGATGCAACTGGCCCTTCTCTGCCCTCTTTTGCAGCTGTGACAGGGAATGAGCTCTTGACAGCACTGCCTTGGGAGGCAAGGAATGCTAGGATGCTCCATGTACAGCCCTGGGCACTGGCTTTCTCTCTGTAAGCCTGAAAATAGCTATCATTTCTATGGTGCTGCAGCAAGCAGAAGAGTAAGGAGAAAAAATTGGGCTGGGGAGCTGTTTTGGGCTGCATGGAGACTTTTAGAAGCATGAAATGATGCACTTGCCCACAGATGTCACATCTACCCCGCAGGGCACTAAACGCAGTCAGCAAAGGAGGAACACACAGAGACTAAACACCAATGTTGATGACCGAATACTGTCTTCTCATTGTTCCTCAGCACTACCCACACAGTAGGACTTCAACAGATCTGTGTGCTATGTAAACCACTTGTCTCTGGCCTCCCAGCACTGCGGGCTCCCCAGCTTGCTCCAAGGAGAACAGACACACTTATCAAATAACTGCTGGTTTCCTTCCCCTGAAGTGAGCTCACAAGAAGACCGGAGCAACCACCATTCTCTGCCTCTCTGCCCACACTTCACCCCCCACCTCTGTCTCTGCCGACATGCACAGTGCTGCTGCACTGAGTGTAAGAAGGCATCAGCTCATCTGTCCTTTCCAGCACAGTTCATCCCTTGCAGCTGTTCTTTCCATGGGCTGAGATCAATTGCAGACAATTCATTGTCAGAGACCACCCACCAGAAAGGTGAGGGCTGTTTTATCATCATCCCAAGCATTTCTGCCAGTTCCATGAAGAGAAGCACAGGTGTTTGTCCAAATGATGTCCTTGTCTTCATTATGTGTTACAGCTGGGGTTTCCAAACAGATGCACCATCCTACCACTGTGCCTTGGAAGGCAGATCTGCTCCAGGCCCACCAACTTATGGAAATCAGATTCCCCTTGAAGTTGGGAAAAGACAACCTAAAAATCACTAGTCATTTTTCCATTCCTTTGTTACTGTATATTACCTTAGAATCCTTTGCAAAATAACTAATGGAAACAAATTTGGATCAGCTTTCAATGAACTGTGTGAATCTCCACAGAGTCCCATTCAGAAAATCTAGAGAAAATGACGTATGAGTCGGTATGGTTAAAATTGCTCGTTGTCACTTGATTCTTGCACAGTCCAGCAACTTCATATTTTCTCCCAGCCAAATTGGCTCTCCTTGCTTCCCTTTATGGGGAAGGTTTTGATTATTGCAGCTTAATATCTCCCTCATCTGCTTTTATGGGGAAAATATATTGGAAATTCCCTCTGACACAAAACTCCCATACAAAGTGAAGCAATGACAAATGGATCTCAAAGGATTTCTTGATCAGCTGCTTCCTCAAGGCTCTCATCTGGGCAGGGACTGAGATAAGGCTAAGATAAGCAGTCCAGCGCTAAAACACTTGAAGAGATCCGATCGGATGAAGATCTACAAATCTGCCACTATCAGAAAGTACAATCAAATTACAGGAATTCACTCAGGTAAACAAACAATCCCAAAACATGTCCAGATATGCTCAGGGTGATTCAGTCCAATGACAAATAGATCAGACATGGCTTCAGCCACTTAAACTGACCACCGCACATTTCACTCCTCCCCCTCGAATTCCCAGAATAACAGACGTTCTGCGTTGTTCAAACAAACAATATTTATTTTATTCTTACGTAAAATTGTACGGGTTCTGCAGATATAAACGTAAGTAAACATTACCTCCTTTCCCCAGGGCTATAATGCACAGCAGTGTCACAGAAAGAGAAGGAGGACCATGGTGCCCACATCCACCTCCCAGTTCTGCCAGACCTTCCCAAACAACTATGCAGTGATCAAGCATCTTGGGTTTTGGTCTCCATCAGACCAAGCACCTAAAGCCAAATTCACTAAAATTCACTAAATTCACTAAAATTCAGACAAATTCACTAAAGCCAATTCATACATCAATACAACCTGGTTTTCAGAGGTGCTGAACTGCAGTAGCTGTAACCAGCATTTTCAGCATTTGACAAGCCAGGCCATTTCAATTCAGGTAGCTAAATATTTTCTAATATTGACAACAAACATTCTGTATTTAGTCACCTAGAAAGAGAACAAGACAGTTTTCCTAACTGAAAGGCTGAGTTAGGCTCTTGGTGACCATGAACAGGGGAAAGAAAGAATCATAGAATCATAGA
>NW_010236663.1:0-39303 GCF_000690775.1 Eurypyga helias
CTTGGTCCCACCATCCATGTCCCTGACAGAGATGTCAACCAGTGCCAGTCCCAATCCCAACCTCTGAGGAACGCTGCTCACTGTTGACTACAACTCTCTGAGTGCAATCATCAAGCCAGTTCCTTACCCACTGAGTGGTCAATTCTGTCAAATCCATGTCTCTCCAATTGAGAAACAAGGATGTAATGCAGGACAGTATCAAATGCTTTGTACATGTTCAGGTAGATGTCATTGGTTGCTGCTCCCTTATCCACCAACATCATAACCCTGTCATTGAAGGCCATCAAATTTATCTGGTGCAATCTGCCTTTAGTGAAGCCATGTTGGCTCTTACCAACGATCTCCTCATTTTCCATGTGCCTTAGCATAGTTGTCAGGAGGATCTGCTCCATGACGTTGCTAGAGGTGAGACTGACTGTCCTGTAGTTCCCTGGTTCATCCTTTTTCCCTTTTTAAAGGCGAGGGTTATTTTTCCCCTTTTCCAATCAGTGGGAACTTCACCAGACCACTATGACTTCTTGTATATGATGGATAGAGGTTTAGCAATCCCATCTGCCAGTTCCTTCAGGACCCACAGATGTATGGTCCTATGGACTTCCGCACCTTCAGGTTCTTCAGGTGTTCCCAAGCCTAATCCATCCTTTTTCCCTTTTTAAAGGCGAGGGTTATTTTTCCCCTTTTCCAATCAGTGGGAACTTCACCAGACCACTATGACTTCTTGTATATGATGGATAGAGGTTTAGCAATCCCATCTGCCAGTTCCTTCAGGACCCACAGATGTATGGTCCTATGGACTTCCGCACCTTCAGGTTCTTCAGGTGTTCCCAAGCCTAATCCTCTCTAATCATTGGCAGCTCTCCATTCTCCCAGTCCCTGCCCTTGCCTTCCGTGACTCAGGGGGTACGGCTTGTGCCCCTGCCAGTGAAGACCGAGGCAAAAGAATCATTGAGCACCTCGGCCTTCTCCATATCCTGGGAAACCAGTTTTCTCATTTCCTTCCAGAGAAGGCCACATTTTCCCTGATCTTCTTTTTGTCACCTATGTACCTATAGAAGCCCTTCTTGTTGTCCTTGATGTCTCTGGCCATGTTTACTTCTATCAGGGCTTTGACTTTCCTGACCTGATCCCTGGCTTCTCAGACAATTTCTCTGTCATCTTCCCAGGCTACCTGTTCCTACTTTCGCCCGCTGTAGGCTTCCTTTTTGTGCCTCAGAGAATGGATATTGCATTATTCTGTGGAGAGATGGCATACAACACTATCGGTATTATCAATGTTTTTTTAAAAAAAATCAAGTAAACTGAGCTCCAGCTGTGACTCCCAGTGGTGGGAATGTTGACACTTCTTTGCAGATAACTAATTCCTGGGGGAAACATATCACAGCTGAATGTTTTTATTCAGATTACATTATCTAAGAGAAATATACTTGGTTTTAATGCCTATCTTCCTAATACAAGATTGAATATTTGGGTTTTTTCTAAATAAATGAGATTAAAATAAGAAATCTGCTGTACACTGGCCACTGTATTTAGAACTTCAACAATCTTGTTACATGGGTAGTATCAAAGTTATAACTTATATGCAATATAGATTTTTTTCTCCTTACACCAAGTATGGTCTATAGCAGAACATAACCAGATTAAAATAGTTAACAAAACTGTTTGTGGCACAGATAGCTTGCTTCTTATACATACATGTGCAAGTGTCTTGTTAGAGTAGATGAAGACAGTTTCTCCCAGTTAACCAAGCAAGATGCAAGACTGATGTATGGAGACGTGAAGATACTTGCTTGACAGCAGTGAGTGAGGCACAGAAGAAGGGAGAAACTATCTAATGACCAGATCCCTGCATATAATCCCAATCAGATGCAAATCTTTCCTGCAAGAATGAGCAAGAAAATTACTACAAACAAGTAACTGTAAGGGAGAACACTGTGAGTGCAAGTTACTGGTATGTCCTGGTGTGCTTCAAAATGCTCTGTTTTCAGCCACAGGAGTGAGACCACTACCTGACCTACAGGTTTCTATGGGTTCAAAGAAAAGCTAGAAACAGAGCAGAATAATTTTTTGCCTCTAGCTCTTCTACAACAGTTACATACACAAACAGAATCAAATTTGAAATAATTTTTGGTATGCCATGTTCTTTATTTTCTGAGCCAAGCATTGACCGAAAGCTGCATTACTACTAGCTACATAACTGACTATATAAATATGAAAATTTTAAGTGTAAATTTCACAGGTCAACAGGGTCAAGTGAGGTAAACTCTATGAATAAGTGTGCATGATTAGCCCATAGATGTTAGTCTTGTCATATTCCTACAAACACTATTTACCGGTAGACAGGAAGGACCATGGGAATTCCCAGACACATGCACATCCTTTGGGTGTTATACACTTTACTAGTTGGCGTTATCAGCAACATTATGTTGTGCAAACATATGACGTGAACAGGAAACTATCATACTGCCATTGCTCAGACTACTTCAAATTTTAGTCACTAGAAAGAGGGTCAACATCCTCTTTTCAAAATATCTTTCCATTATTAAACATGCAATGATTGTTGCAAAATGTTGTTTCCCCAAATAGCCACTCAAAGAAGATATTTTTACATTCTATTAAGTGGGTTTTGTATCATACATTACCTAATTGGTTAGTCCACTGAAATGACATGCAGTTACTAGGAAAAATGTAGCTCTTGTAGGAATAGCTAGTAGAATGATAAGTCTTTTTTTATTGCATGAATATTATCAAAGTACAGTAGCTATAAACTGATAATGTGACAGACTAGGAATACTGTTGTTCTGTTGTTTAATCACAATAGATGAGTAACACTCCTTGGTTTATGTGCAAAGCTTAAAAATCAATACAGCAACTATATCTAGAACGTTTTTCTTTACATAGGTCCCAGTGTCTGCTACAAAAGTAATACTGTGTCTCATTCTGTCTTACACCACAAAAAACATTTTGCAAAATAACATTGCTTATAATAATTCTGTAATCTGACCAGAGTGATGAGTTGTTACTACAGAAGCAGCTTTACTACTTGAAAAGAAGTCTCAGAAGAATACAGTTCTGAAATCTAACCTTAGAAATGGAACAAAATTAGCTTTAGTGTCCATACTACAAAATTAGTGAATATTGATCTTGCTGCTGTTATAGGAAAGTTGTTTCTTCTTTCACTTTAAATGATTGATGGAAACATTGAATTGAACTACTCATTGGTACGTGAAATACTAGGAGGCAAATGGATGGAGCCCTGGAACAGAGTAGGGGTGTTCAATGACATGGAGTTGTGAGTCTTCTCGTTTTAGAATCCAGTTGTGCTAACTAGCTGAACTTCATGTGTATTTGCAGGACAAGGTCTTAGAAGAGAGTCTGATATACAACATGTAACAATATTCTGTATCTTTTGGATAATGGTGAAAACAAAGATGTTGTGAAAAAGACTTTCAATCTCAGTGTTCCAGTCTCTGAAACAGTAGCATATAGTGCTGGATCCCAGGAACTCTTCATAGAGTTGGAATTATTTCTCTAGCTGTTCAACATTTAATTAGGGTTTGCAGAACTGGACCACTGTTCTTGGCAAATATTTCAGCCATTGGACTCTTACTCTGTAAACAGCTGTGCCTAAAAGGATGACTACAGAAGTCCTATGAGGTAGCGCTACTCATCTGAGAGTTTCTCATACGTGGCCTTAGTGCTGATTCAGTATAACTTAATGAAGATGAATAAACTGTTTATGTAACTCATGCCATCGCATATTCTGTAACACTACCAGTGTTTGCCTTCTACTCACTGTTGATTTTCTTCTCGTGACTAATAAAGGTGAAACTTTAATTGGGCAGGTAATTTATAAGAAGTGTCTGTAAAAACATGAAGATAAACCAAAGGTAGTATGAAGAATAGGTCAGATAAATCATAGACATCTTGTGGGCCATCATCTGACTCAGCATGACTATCCACATACAGATTTTTTAAACTTGCAGTTTAAACATCAATGTTTGTAGGGCAGATTGTAGATTCTTTGGCAGGGAAGCCTATGGACACTAAGGAAATAGACAGTCACTTTTCCTCCCTGCAAAAGCAGGATGTTCAGTACTCTCTTTTCAAGCAATGAAGATGCTATAACTTTGAGTCTTTTTAATGTGCTTTGCAGTGAAACTTTGGATCTTGTCCAGTTTTATAAAATTATGCAAGAACACATTATTACACATGAAGAGCCTTACCCTGGAACTCCTAAGTAATGATTTTTCTTATGTAGCGTAATTCTTATGTATTAATGTATTATGTATTAATAATGTATTAATATATTAAAATATATCTTTTGACAATATATGGTATATTTTTAATTAATATGTTATGTATTAGTAATATATGCTATTCTTGTGTGTAGTATAAACAATAGGCCACACTGCAGTGAATACAACGAAGTCTACAAATAGCCTAATAACTGGAGTAGATTCTCTGCTGGCTCCATGGGATGTGGTTGGGAGCATTACATTTTAATAGACTAGATGGTCTAATGCCTTCTTTATATAAAAACTGTATTGTTTGTAAGAAGAAAAGAACAGGAAAATATATGCTGCTGTCCAAGCCTCACTATCCTGTAATAGGTTTTGGTTCAAACAACTATGAAATACAGATAGAATTTTGCATGCTTTTAAACCTCTGTACAATAAACATTTGGACACAATAAATCCATTAAATTAGTCCTAAGTAGTTACTAGAGGAACCAGTGTAAAGTAGTGCCCAGAAAGTCCAAAACGAAAATCAACAACAAAATTGTACTTAAGTCACTCAAAAGATACTGCAAACAAAGTGATGCTCTATATATGGGCTTGCCGTCTGGAGTTCATAACCCTTCTGCTGGAGGCAAAAATCAGGGCTGACGAAACTGCCTAAGGGTGACATCATGTGGGGAAATCTGCGGCAGGAGCAGCAGCTCCTTGTCCAGACGCAGTTCTGAAAGGGCCTAATGCCAAGCTTAGAGTCCAAGCTGTCTGTCTGGATTTGGCATCATTTTTTGTTGGCAAACATTCAGTAGCTGAACACATTAATATAAGTTGTCCTTATAAGAACTAAACTACCAATAGTCTTGTGCTGGCACAAAAGACTTCCGTCTAGTCCTTGTAATGAATCTGTTGCTTATCCCCATGTTAATAACAACCACAATGCCTTGGTCTCCACCCAATTAATGAAAACCTCCCATCCTTTTCATTCAAAACTAGACCTGACTGTGTTGGGCACGGATATTTCTACAGACTGCATGTGGTTCAGCTTGATGTCTTTTGCTAGCTGCATGTTTGGTTTGGATTTATCCTGGGTCTCATTTTTTCACTGCTCTCAAGAGTGCCTTCCATCCTTCTTTTCAATTTACATAATCTACAGAACAAGCCACCCTTCTCCAACCTTACAAATCCACATCTTTCACTTTTCAATTTCTCTAAAACTCAAGCAATTCCCTCCCCTGGCATTTTGGGGGTGTTGTGAAAAGCAATACAATCACTTTTCTGTTCTCTATAGACACACTCAGATGTACTGTCATGTCTACTCTTTGGAATGGAGCGAGGCATCAGCAGTCCTGAACAACAGAAGTAGTTCCAGTTCAAGCTCTTCCATCTTATGCTACCCATGCTGTTTACCAATCAGAGCACTGAGTAAGTACACTGCAATTCTGACATGCCACAAAGCTACAGCTCTCGTGCTGTTTCTTGTCTGTGTTGGTATATAAAGTACCATGTAATCCTGAAAACACTGATGCTCTCGCTCTGTCTGAAACCTTGGTATGAGTCAGCTCTAAAGTTTATTGTCAGATTCAACTCAGCAAACACACTCAAAACATTTTCCTAGGGTCAGACTGTACTCTAGTTTGCATATTGACAGGAATGAAAGGGCTCTTTGTGCAGATGTCTGCTTGCTCATGTGAAAAGTGGAACAAATTAACTTTGTGGCATTATACTCTTTCCTTGAATGATTCATATGGTTGGTAAATGATGGGATGGGTGGTCCTTAACTGTGGTAAGCTAAAGCTATATAGCTGGGCTATAAGATGTGCACACTCTATTCTTCTAGATCCCTGGATAATCTAGTCAATAATCAATATTCTGAAATAAAAATAGAACTCCTTAATGCATTGGAGCTATCCAGAAGAAAGTGGGATTGATGTTCATTGGAAGCTGGAATAAGTGGCTTATTAATTGATTATTAACTTGTTAAATTCAAGTGACTTTTAAGGATGAGTAGAGGAGCATCTCAAAAATCATCATATCACTAGAGAAAAATGTTGTTTATTTTGTCTTTTGTACATTTTCATGATTGCATGGATAACACGAATATTTAACTTACCAGCTGTAAACGTATCGGGTGGGATTTTCTAGATGAGCAAAGAGAAAAGCTAACATAGATCATCATAAAGGCACTAACTCAAGTCACGAGAAGGATCAGATTCACTAGATACATAGGACAGATACTGGGTCAGGTCTGCCAGCTGATCCAGTGGAGTAAACTGACAGTACTAGCAGGTTGATCAGCAACCTGGTAGGGTGATTTTAGTTGTTAGTCAGCCCAGAGTGTGACAGGGCACTTTCAAGTCAGCATTGTGAATGTTTGCTGACAACAGAGGAAAGGTCATACTCTGGCTGTGAAAGGGAGTGGTAGCAGACTCAGTTTCCTTTGCTCATTCCCCACAGTCTTAATCTTTTATGTACCTTCAGGATTTGCACTCTTGCTTGTTTAATCACCACATAGCTTTCATGCTTCTCTGACCTACCCTCTTCCCTGGCCAGCTGTATGCCTCCCTATATCAATGCTAACCTCCTGTAGCTCTCAGGTTCCTTCTTTGTTCAGTTTTCACCTCCCTCTTCTAGCCATCTCTTCCTGGCTCTCAGTCACATTTGCATCCAGTCCTACCCTTCCCTCCAATGCTGGATGCTGTCCATGCCAGCCAGTCCCCTGTCCACATCCTCTCTCTGGATGCCATTCCCCTACTGTCAGAACAATTTTCCTTTAAGACTCCTGTTTCTGCTGTCTTTGCTGAGCTAGCCCTGTCTTTCAGTCAGCCACAGTTACTGTGACTCAAGAGGCCCGCTATGTACAGCAATAAGTTAAATGTTTTAATGATCCTTCCTGATACTGCTATGAATCCCCTAATCATTGTCAGAAAGCACCTAGGCCCCGCTTTCCTTATTAATCAAGGTATTCCTTATCACATCTGGGAAGCTGTTTAACAGCAATAGCCATTTCTCCTTTTGTTTTTCTTTACATACACCTGAGGATCCTCTTTGTCCATTGTGCCTGGCCACCACCGAGGCAATCACTGAGGCACAGGCAAAACAGTGAAATAAGTTGCAGGCCAGAAGCACATTTGGGGGTAGTCCAAACTGCCTCATGCAGCCTCAGGAGAACACCATGCAGACACAGCCTTCAGATTCCTTAGCTATGAAGCTCAGGATGTTGACTGAGCACACGCTGTGATTGCTCAGAGTGATTTGAGCAAATGTTTCTCAGACATTGGAAAAAAGGAAAAAATGTTTCTTTCTCCTTGACCATTAAAAATCTCTGATCCAAATCACATATAAGAATTTCTTTACTACTAAGCAAAAAGGGGATGCGATGATGTCTGCTTGTCTGATTTCATTCTTAGCAATGACTGAATAATTTGTGCTGAATTTGTCCAAAAATCTTCAGCACCTGCAATGGGAAATCCCGGACACTGGTTCAAGTAAGGCAAGGTCATAAACACCAGGTCTTAGAGTGGAAATTGTCAGAAAACCTGACTAGCAGCCTGAATGCAGTAGGTGGCATTATGTTTAGCCTCTGGGTGTTTCAGTTCAGGATATTCCAAGCAGCGTAGCTACATACAGGGAATAGTGCCTATTTGCTAAGCTAGTGTACATAAGCAAGATCATTCGGGAGTAATGGATATTATGCTCAGCTGCACCTTCTCTAGGCAGAAAATGTTCGCTTTTAGGTCGACTTTCTCAGTTGTTATTAAAGTAATTGGTCTCTGCTCCTTGCCTGAGCCAGAAGGGAATACAGATAGGGGTAGTCATCTCACTTAACCGGTCTGGCAAAGAACTGTCATGCTTTCATTTAAGGCCTTCCTCTCCCAACCCAAATTCCTGTCCCAGTTTTAGCCAGGTAAATTTCTTAGTAATAAAGATGAGCCTTAGGTGCAGGTAGCACCAGGATTAACCCTCCACAAACAAACAACACACTAATAAGAAATAATAAGAACCTTGTGATTCAAACAGAGACTTGGAGTCAGGAAGATTGAGTTTGTCTGGTATTCTGCTGTATATTCTGGGTGACTTTATGAAAAACAAAGAATCAAAACCAGAGAAAAATGCCCATGAGTTTTCACTGCTGCAGTATTCCTGTTGCTGATGATGATAAGCATGTCTGAAGATGGGTAATATGTAAAAAAGATCATAAAAATTATAAGTTCCTCTTGATCCTGTGGTTGCCCTACCACAACACACCAAGCGGATTGAATGGTTACTGTCTCAATTCACAATTAAATCACTGTGAGTTCCTGGGTACTCCAGGATTTAATTTTTTTTTTCTTCTTTTTTAATCCTTCACAAGAAACCTTACGTATTGAGAGAGCAGTGAAGACCCATAAGTGAATCATCACACTGATCTCCCAGGAAAGTGGCTGTAGTTGAACAGAAGACTTAGATGAAGCACATTATAAAGTCGGCATCTTCTGCATGTAGACCAAGGGATTGAGACCAAAGGTTCCAACCTGTGCTTCTCACCAGTGAGAGAGTGCACAAGCCAGTGAACACCTCTCTGGCCAAGTCATTAGTGCTGTCATAGAAGACACAGTTCTGTAATCCAATACTCTTTTTCCAGAACTCCTTTTTAATCTCATTTCTATTTCAGGTGAAACTGGATCAACCCTACAAAATGTCAATTCTAAAACTCCCTACTCCCCACGGAGTGCTTCAATCACTCAGCTGCAGAACCAGGCTCCTTCCTGTGGAAGTTGTAAGATAGAAAGTTTAAAATCAATGTTGGCAATTTGGGCACTTGCAGAATTGGACAAACACAAAAGCAAGAGTTTTCCGTTTTACATTTTGGATGTGGATGTTTGAATTCCATAGCCGATCTGAGCCTTGCTTCCTGGTATTTTCTTCAAATGCAGCATGAAAATCCTCATTTGTGAACACTGACTGTAGCATAAACCCCTCCTCACCGATGCGAAAAGGGGTAACTCTAAACAAGGAGCAGAGCACCACCTAGTGACAGGCGATAAAATTACTCATCTGTAATTAAATAGAATAAATGCTTTACTTGATCGTGTTTGAAATTCGGAAAAACCATACTACCATGAAAAGACTTAATTATTTCTTTAAAATCCTCTTCTAATCATGAGTTATAACTTCTCCTAGGCTAATTGAAGGAATACAAGAATCACGATTGGTGGTGCTCAGTAAAAACAGTCCTTCCTGCAGATTCCAGTGTTTTTCCATGAACTCCAGCTGCTTGGAATCTAGATTTTATTAAAAATACTTGCTTCACTTGCTGTTTTCCTTTATTTACAATAAGCATATAACACAAAACTTAAGGAATATCATTCAAAAAAGGGCCAGATCAACAATGAAGACTAATATTAACATCTGATGACAGAAAGCCATCGAATTATAATATCAGCCTTCATCACTGGCACTGTTTTTTTAGAATTATTTTTCTTAATCAGATAATGAAATCACTCTTTGTGACTAGGTTAAAGTGCAAGGTTATGCTGTTTCAGAAATCTCAGACATTTAAAACTTGATTCTAATTTCACAGGAAGTTTGGAGTAATTTTTTTCTTTTCATTTCTTTTCTTTTCTTTCTGTATTTCATTTTAGGCTTCTGGAGACAGTGTTTCTGACCAGTCATTTACAGAAAGTGCACAGACACTCCCTGGCAGCTCTCCTTCTTTCCTTCTTGGGCTGGTTTGGTAAACATACCTTTTTCTAAAAGTCAGATCCAAAGCTAACAGGGCTCTGCACATTGGTATACTAAATCTAAACTGAAATTATCATGGGCACAGGTGTTAAGGTCCCAGGATTGTCCTGGGACAGAACTGACCTTTGTGGCAGTGCAGGAGTGTATTGCAGTGGCTGTTACACAGACATTTAAGCTCTGCCCATATGCTTTTGATGCCACATATACACAGGGCTAGGTTATTTATAATTTGCTTTGTTGTCAATTAGTCCAGGTTGTGACTGAGCTCTTATTTCTGTTTATCTCATTCGCTGTAGTCTTGTTACCTTGCAACATGTCCATCGAATGTTATATCATCACTAATTGACCCATGCTTAAAACAGCATACAAGCTTTTGGGTACAGGCTTGGTCTTTCTTAAATAGGAATGTTTGTTTCATGATATGTCTGAGGATACTCAAGATTCTTCTGAATATACTATTAACCAGTTTTCCATTCAATTCCTAATAACTCTTAATGGAAGCTAATGCAAAAGAATACATACACATTTTGAGCACTAAATAAGCTGAACTGTGTGAACAGGATAGGTTTCTTACATGCAGTGTTATGCTTAGTGCTTTGACCAGTGGAGGAAATGCCAAAAATTAAACCTGTCGAACGGTGAGAATTTAGGATTTTGTTTGTTTTCTCTCACTGTTTTTATTGTTCAGTTTCTGTGAAATAGCTTGTTGCATACATGTATTTGTTTCATTTTGTTTGACTTTGTTTTGAAAGATTAAAAAAATCTTGCGACACCGATTTGTTCACATAGTGAAAAAAATTGAAACCACATTAATAACTTTGTGGAAATGCATTTCACTGGCATGTATAGACATACCTTTCCAGCAGTCATAGAGCCATCTATTACCTAACAATATTTATGGCTTGTATCCAGCATTCTGCACTTAAAAAAAAAAAAACACATTCACATGTACACAGTATTTGCCATGCTATGGCAGTGGACCTGTAACATCCGTCTCTAGAAGGAATGCCAGAATCATTCTGAAAACGTATTTCAGGTTGAGTTACAATGCCAGCTCATTTATTCTTTTTCTTCTGAGCACAATTTTGTTATTAACAAATATTTGGTATGGAAATAAACTGGATCTGAAAATATTTTGTTATGGTAACAAATATCCACAAGTAGTATGTCAGCTTTAATTGTGGGATCTCTACAAAGATCTCCATATTGAGACAGCATTAACATGCAGTCATAATTTTAAAAAATATTATTTAACTAGTTAGACTGCAAACGTGTATATGAAAATGAGACGCACTGGAGGCTAAGTAAGCACGAATTTACAGGTTTGTGTAGGAGACTCTGTTTTTGCCCAGGTCCCATCTTTAGTCACAAGTGTTAGAAGTAGAATAATAAATAACAGCTCTAAACCTTAGGTTGGAAACTAGTTGTGCTGGATCATGTATGTGCATTCTGTCTCCAGCACAGCTGATGTTCAACAACCTCATGCAAAGTAGTAGTGGTTAATGTGGGACTGAGAAGACGGGCTGCTGCCAGCAGCTGGCAGGTAGCTGTAGACCCTGGTGTCTTGTCCTTGGTGTGTGTGTGAAATGTAATTTACACCACATGGGGCAGAAGAGATGACTGAATCACTGAGTTCTTTTGATAGCTCGAGTGCTGTAAATAAGCTATTGGGTAAACTAATGCTCAGGACTTCACCAGCTTCCCAGAAGAATTGTTGCTTCTTGGCCCTTGGGGGGTTCTTTCCAAGGGGCATTTTGGCCCTTGTGGGGTACATGAGCAGGGTTTAAGCTGCATTTCTAGGCATGGTGTCTTACGTTGCTGGCACTTGGCCAGCTGAGGTGCTTAACTGCCCCTGGGAGCTGATCTGCTAGGAGTTTGATCTGACAGCAGAACACCTAAAAGATCAGTGCAGTGTCACCTAAGTCCACAGTGTGCCTCTCCCCAGGTTTTTCACATGTGTTAAAGAATGCATCTTCCTGAAATTTCGGGTAACCTGCATTTTAATTATACTTCATGTGTTTAAAATATACCTTTGTTTAAAATCACTAGCAGCTGCAAGGGCTCAACATTTCAGCAGCTGTATTGCCCAGGTGTGTCTTGAAGAGCACCCTGAAAAATGAGAAGCAGTGAGCATGTGTGAAAAATTACCATTTGAGTGACCTCGCCTAGTGACACACACAAGTTTCTGCAGGGATAATGTTTGGCACCCTACCACTGCTTTCCTGTTACTTTAATCAGGAACCCCATATATCTTCTCCTGTGATACTCTGCTTAATTTATATACTTTCAATAATAGACAAAGGAAAGCTCTAAGGAGGCAATAGGGCTAAACTTATCCATATGACTTGCTCTGGCCTTGTACAGAGAGGTGAATTTTAAATTTAACTGTTTGCATCCTCAAGACAAAAATGCATAGGTTAAAAGGAGTATTTATGGAATGGGAAGGAAAAGCTATTGTAGCATGATTTTACATTAAAAAAAAAAAAATCTTTCTAGGTATCAGTTCTTTCTGAGTTCATGCAGGCTGAAAATGCAAAACCTCAAAACCAATTCACTTTCCTTGTGCGTGTCTAGTTGTCCACAAGAGCAACTCAACTCTTTGGAAGACCTCCAGAGTTTTGCAAGGAATAATGGTGTGCAACAGGGAATATGAGTATCTTAGTGTATCTGTACAACAGTTGAGCAACTTTCACTTTGTTATCCCTATATTTGTTACGCTAGGGAGTAATTTCTTACCATTAATCTCCTGAGCAGTCCATAGCAACAGAAAATAAAATGTCTTGTTTCTGCTTTATTTCAAAGCCATGGTTTCTAGAAATGTTACACCTCTCTCATGCAAATTCAGGAGTTGATGATTAATTCCTGCATAATACCGAGATTTTGCTGTAAAAACTAGTGTAGTTTGGTGGAGGTGCCAGTAGGTAAGCAGAGATCATACGTTATTTGAAAAACTTGTCTGACTGGTTCTTTTAAATTTAATTAAAACTATGGTGTAATTATTAATTCCAGAGATACACAAGTGTTTTCATCCCTTTAGACATCACATCCCGAAGTTTGCTATTCCACCTAGAAATTTTGTTTTATTCTGATGTTCAAGATGGATACGATGTCAGAAGAGGCAGCTCTGGTTCTTTCATGTCCAACAGAAAATAACCTGTAGCCTCACTCTTATTCTGTAGGGCATGTGTAAACTGCAGACCATATGAATATTAATGCCTATTTTTATTGGAGGTCAGAATTCAATTCTTTTGTTGTTTTGTTTTGTTTGGCAAGGAATGCTATTTAGATTGACAATATTTGTTTTATGTTCATTTTTGGATCGTTTGCTGTCATTTGCTATATACAGAAAGCTGTAAACACCTGTGATATAGGTATTTTCAGTGTCACTGGATATTATTGCATCAAATTCCATCTACACGCTAAAGCTGCTTGCATGTTTATCTCAAGGGAGAGGGCAGTATTGCATTCTGAATGGCTTGAATGATTCCAGCCTTTCTTTTCCAGAAGCATTCTATAATGGAGCAGAGTATTATTAGCAGCGTATCTAGTAATATTTAGCCTAGAGGCCAGAAAACGTTAAGTTTCTGGGTAGATATATATTCTGTTCTAAATCATAAGGTGCCTAGTTCTATTGTAGCTTCTGTCATTTTAGGTTTTTCTTTTATCTTACCTTAATGAGTAACAGTTCAGAGCTGAAGTATTGCACTGTGGAACAAAATCCGTGCCTGCCCTCCAGGAAGATCTGTAAATTGTAATTATAATTAAGTCTAGGAGGCAAAAGATTAGACAGAGGTTAATTTAGATTTAGACAGTTAACTACTGTTACATTCCCACTGGAATATCAGGGATGAATATAGCCTGCTGAGGGATCAACGCAGAAGTATAAACAAAACTTAACTGATAATGTGTTTTTCTCTAAAACTAATTAACTAATACTGTAATTTTCTCTTCCCACCCCCCACCCCCCTTTGCTTCTTGTCTTAGCATTTACAACTTGGACATTTCCAGTTACACACTAAATCCGAAGGCAGCTGACCTGTGTCCCACACTGCCAGTTCCACCAAGGTAAGAATTGCTTTTTTCAAGGCTTTTTTCTCTTTGGCAAAGAACTCAGCAGCGTTATTCGCCTTGCACAGTAATATTTCATAGTAGAAGCAAAGTTAGTCAGAGAATATTTTAACTGTTGATGAACAAACCTCTCCTTTTTAGTTATGAATGTCTTTGTAGCACAGCATTGCTGAAGTGGTACAATAAATATATTCAAGAAGCTTGTCTGGGAGTGTCAAATAATTTCGTATGTAAATATTTGGTGGTGTTAATTGTACCTTACAAACATTGTTTTGATGTGGCTTTTAGAATGCTTAAATATCATAAAACCAATGCAAAGCGTTTGTGGTCTAGAATTATCTACAACAACATAGCTTACAGCTACGTTAGCGTGAGTTTAGGTTTTACGTAAACACGTGGGAGCAGAGCAGGTGAAGCCAGACTAGAATGGAAATAGGAGCTACAAGCTGATAGGGGTTGAGGTAGTAGTGCATTTTTTTCCCCAGGTTGATCCTGAATGGATGTTCTGGTAGAGCGATAAAGGCATGGTGCTGCTAGGAGTTTATTTTACAGAAGAAACATGAAACTACCATTTGTAACAGACCACTCCCATGCCCAGTGCCCTGTTGTGTCAGTCTCCGTGTGCAAGGTCTCCTCCTGGGCAGGGCGGATGCCTGCCAGATTACAGATCAGACTGGCCATCCGTGGCTGTGACACTGTGCTGAGGGTGCTTGTGGTGTAGTGCAGAGGGCTTGAAAGAGAATGATGTAATAGGTCTCTGAGGATGTGAAACTATTTGTCCAGTAGGTAATATTTTTTACCATCTTTGCTTTTAAGCTTCCAGTAAATCTTTTCTATTATTTAATCTATGTGTTCCACAAAATCCTGAATGCTATTCCAAATAAGCATCTGTCTTAATAAGTATGGTTAATGAAATGTATGTTTTTCTCTGAATTCTGACTGGAATATTGGCAGGAAGAGATAGTGTGATAGGACTGAGTGTCCTTGCACTAGGTAAGGTTATAAATAAAAAGTGAATAATAATACTCAGTTAAAATGTGATGTTTCAAATGTTTCTATTAACTTTATATTTTTAATTTAAGTGACATTTTTCATATTCTCTGAGCAGAGTTGTTTTTAAGAAATAGTGATTGTGTTTTATCAGGAGGCATTTAATAGACTGATGAAATACAGATCTATGAAATAACAGATTCTGTGTTCCTTGATATGATCATATACCTCATTTCAGGGGACTGTAAGAAATCGTTGATGAAAAAAAATGGCACCAGTATGAAAATTTTAAATTCATTCTTACACAAAATATTATTGAAAAGCTAATAATTCCCAAAGTGAATTATTTCAGTTATAAGCTCATTATTAGTAAGTTATAGGTAACTCTGTGTTTTGCATGCTTGGAAGGTTGCCAGCTTTAATAAATGCTGTTGCTTTTGAGACCACTATTTAAAATAAAAGCCAAAATTCTGCAAGAACTTTAAATTGATCTTTAAAGTAATTAAGATTAAAGTTAAATGGCTTGTACTACTCTTTATAAACTTACTTTGTATATTTTTCAGCCTTCTCTTTTATACTGGTTTTGTCCTTCAGATTCATTTGGGCATCTCTGGTCCACACCTTGATTGCACCGGTTGTATCCGGGTTGGCACGTAAGTATATTTACCTTTTAGCATACACTTAGTTAAATGTATCATCTCGCTGAACTGAAGGAGAAGCAGCTGAACAAATAGCTATCCTTTTTTTCCATGGCCATCCTCAGTAACCTTAGGCTTACCACACCATTTCCAAGCTGAGCCCTTCTTGCCTTTTGGTGCCAAGGTCTGGCTGTGCTGTTTCAGCTGCTGAGCATTGGGATGATGATGATGATTTTTATTTTTTTATAGATGCTTGGAAACAATGTTTCTTTAGGCAGGTCAATGCAGTTATGAAAATATTACTGTTTCAAAGAAAGTTTTGTGAAGTTTCACATCGCCTATTTTAGAAAGGGAGAGCTATAGGACTGTGTCCAGCTAAAGCTTATCATTCCATGAAAGTTAGCTTTGTATCTCCTCAATGAAATTACATGCCTGAGCTTTAGAATAACTGCAGGAAAGCCGAAAGCCCCGCTGCAGTTTTACTCAGACAAACAGACCATTATGTGAATTCTCCCTGTGATCATTGATACTCTGCCACTCTGCTATGCAACAGTATTCCTGAGCTGAGCTTGGTTAGACTGGAGGGTGAGAGACTGGGGAGGGAGGCCAGGCAGACATCAGCCTGCCAACAGCAGTGCGCTGCAGCCTGGGGAATGCTGCCCGCCTTCACACAGTTGTCCCAGGTGTTCTCTGGTGGCTGTTACGACTACAGGAACAATCCCAGCACTGAACTGGAAACAGAAAATGTCACATTTCTACCTGGATATGCTATCTTCTCAACAATAATTACTGCGAGTATCATTTTACCTTAAGCAGTGGCAGAGGCTGTAACTTGAAAACTTTTGAACTATAGTGGTTCCACAGCAGTAAAAATAATTCCTCATTCCTTTCAGATTTCAAAATCAGAATCAATTGTAAGATCTGTTTACACTCATTTACATAGACTTACATGTTCATTGTGAAATTTGTTTGTCAGCACTGGACTCTACCACACTTCAACCCTGCACAAACAGTGTTAGCAACGGTGGTGTAGAAGTGCAAAAATCGTGTTCCACCCCCATTCTTCTCTGCCTCAGCTAACTGTAGAATCATATTGAGTGAACAGAGGGGCATATGATATGAACATGAGATCTGTGGATTCAGCCTACCCTGTCAGTAGAGAAAGGGTTGGCAGCTCTTTTCAACAACGGCAGTGATGCACAAGCATCAGTGCCCAGGCCTCAAATTATGGGGTTATATTCTGCTTTTCTCTCAGTGACCTTGGTTTCCAAAGGAAATCTGAGTGTGGCTTACAACTTTTAAAGTGGAGTTTTTTGGGGTTTTTTTGTTTGTTTTTTTTTTTTTTTTTCCCCACTATGATGTTGCAGTGTTAAAGGAGTTACTGCTCAATATGGACTAACAGACAATTTGTACTTCATAAGACATTTGTCAAAATTATTGTTCTTCTGATTTCTTAGAGTAGAGTAAGATCCATAGACTGGAATTCAACAGATATGAAAAGTCTGACAATTTACAGTAACAAATATAAATGTATCACAGATAAGATTTTTTTTCATATCCTCTGTAAGTTATGACCTTGTTACTTCTGTTGATACTAAATGGGTAAGAAGAGGTTCCTCTGTATGCATGTGTGTTCCAGTAAAACTGACTGTCGTTTGCAGAACCGTGGGAAGATCCACTGCTTCAGGTTACACTTCCCTTCAGAGCTGGTGGTTTCTTTCTAGAATAGGCCAGAAAACTAGTGAAGCAACTGCCACTGGTTGCATTTATTATTTTATAGATTTCAACCTCTCTTTTAATTGTTCCTAGTTTCTTGTCATATACAAAGAACTGGGGACATTGTGGGTTTTTTGACTCAGAGTGGTGGTGGTGGGTGGTTTTTTTTTTTACTTTGGGAAAAATTAATTTATTTAAATGGGTTTTCATTTTATGTCTACTTTGCCTCCATACATACAGAGCTCTCAAGTCAGTTTTGTTGTGCTACTGTCCCTACTGCAGAAAAGGACTGGTCCTCCCACCATTGTGAACAGTGGCAAGCTGACCTGAGTAGAAAGAAAGTTTAAATGTTCACGACATAAAGGGTATGTGAATGAAATATGTAGCATGATATGTACATTTTCATTTGCTGTAAAGCAAAACAGTCTGTTTCCATTGGGTGAATTACAGTTTTATGAATACTATTTTGTTTTAAAGAAACAGTAATGATTTCAGAAAATCAGATTTTAATCCACAGGCTCGTTGAGAACATAGGCAGTGTCTCATAAAGCTTTTCCAGTGGACAGTAAGATTGTGTAAGATGCCTTGCTGTCATGCCTTCATGAAATCCATACATCCCGATCCCACAGTTGACAACTCTGCTACTTTTCTTAAGGAAAAACATCCAACAATTTTCTTTTTATTTCCTGTAACAGGTTGTTCTGCTTTCCCTTATAATTGTACTAAGGAAGAGACTTCAGTTCACTGTACATCTCTTTTGAATTGGTAAAATCATTGGCAGAATTCCTTTCCTTCTGTTCCAACCACTCCGGACCTTTCTCATTCTCTGTCTTCTGGGTATTTTGGGTTGCTGTACTACTTAGCTAAGGAACTGCAGGTAAGTATGTGATTTCCATGTTTTTGAATGAATGCTATCTTTTTCCTGGATTAAATTCTTAAACATTGGACCTCCTGGTGTTAGTGAACAAAATATGGGCTAGCGTTGCTCTGAAGCTGTGTTAGTCTTTTCCCTTTTTGTGTTTGTTTTTGGTCCCGTCCCATGTCCCGCCCCCAACACACTTATTGGAGGTTTTGCCGTAGTTGTGAGTCAAAGCACTATGTAAGAGGGATTTTTGCTCCTATATGTGGACTTTAGTTTTGTTCTTTCTCAATTATTTAGTTTATTATTAGTTTGTGATGAATACAGTATATGTTTGATGTATTTAAATGAAGAAAGTAACAGGAAGGAGGAGATGGTTTTTAGTGCAGTTGTTATGAAATAAGAATGTTAATCTCCTCTGACTATAAACAATGTCCAGTTGTCATAGAGGCAGAACGTTGTTTCTGAGCAGTAGTTCAGTGACAACTGCTATCATTACTTAGACTGGTGCAACAGTATTTCGAATAATCCAGAGGTTCTTGCTGTTGTAGGGGAGGTACTCTGTAGAAACAGTCAATCACTGTGAAAGAACTGCAAGAAGAGATTTGGAGCGTGGAAGTGATATCACTGAGTGACATACCTCTGTAAGATCTGTCACTGATTGAACAGGGGTCATTTGGATACTGTCTTTTGGCCCTGCATCACACCTTCCAAGGGAGAGGGGGGTTGTTGGTAGGTGCAACATCACCTAGAGAAGGGAAGCTCAACTCTACGTAGCTCTGGGGGTAACTCCTCATTCAGACATCAGACTTTGTGCATAGGAAGCATGATTTGGGGGTTGGGGTTTTTACATTTTAAATTTCTAGGGCCACTGCTAGGACTCAGTTGTCCTTCAGGTTGGAGCTGATGCAGAAATAATGCAGATAGACATAGTTCTCTGTCATTCCCATATTTAGTCACGGTATTTCTATTTTCTGAATTTTAGCAGTCATTTCTGTGTGGAAAAACAAACACAGTCTAGCTCTTTAAAGGCTTATGTTTTACCATTTTATCTTTTGTTTCTACCACCCCTTAAGATAATGACTACAGTAAGTACTCTGCACAGGTTTACAGATCCCTGCTGGGCCAGAAAAGCTTCAACCTTTCCCTAGCTGAGTCCATTTTGCAAAACTGGCAGTATTATCCACCTTCATGGGTTAGGTACCTCATCCTCTTCCACAACAACTACTTCCATCTCCGTCTCACCCTGTTAATTCTGGGGCTGCACAAGACCCACTTCATTTGTAACACGTGAGTCTGTCTGTCTGAGTCCATGCTGGCATTGCAAATCACCCACTTATTCTTTAGGCTAGACTAGGATCTGTTTCCCTCCAGATTTCATGGGAGAGTTGTGCGGGTTTGCAAGGGTGTCTCTGTTTCTGCTGCCTTTCCACCAGCAGCTCATGTTCATCAGAAATGGCTGCTTGAAGTACTTGGCTGGCTGATAACCTGCTTCTCCTGCAAAAGGGTCAGACCTAACAAGGTCCAACCTTCAGTCTCTTTGTGAGTTGTTCCAGGCTGACTGGTCAAGCAGATCCCCTTTGCTTCAGGTGTCATGGATATTCCTTCTCCGCACTCATCTGAGCTGAATTTTCCCTTTACAGAGGCAGCATTATGTGCTAGACACAGCGTTGTGTGGTTGTTAGCTTTTCTGCAAAATCTTCATCCCATTTACGAGGGCCAGGCACACATATGAGCCAGGCATTTTCGAACGGGCCTTGTGGGATACCTTATCACTTGTTCAGACTAGTCCTTTAGAGGAAGGAGCATCTCCTGAGCTTTCACCTAACTGTTCATTTTGTGCACCTGCTTGGATCAGATGCAATTTAAGATAAATATTAATTATAGTAAATCTAGTAGCAGGTAAATAAAATGAATGATAACACACGGATTTGATAAATATGTAATTAACAACAACTATTAAAGGAAATATTACATCCTTGATGTTAAGCTAAGGTGGCCCATTACCCCCCAGAAAATTCACTGGTACTCAGTACACATAAGTATGTAAAGCTTGCCCTTGTTAAATCTAAATTTAGAAAGTACAAGCTGAGTCTGTCGTATACAAAAGCTTTTGGAAGTGCAGCAATCATTAGAAGATTAGAAATATTCTAGCTCATATGACAGAAACAGCTTGATGATAAGCACTGGATGGGGAGCAGGTATTTCCTGGATGCTTTTCCAGACCTTGCAGGAAAGTAGTGACTTACACATTATATCTGAAAGCAAATTCCACATGTATTCATAGGGAAATAAAACCCGATGACAACAGCCATTGAGAGGCTTTTTTAGTTTTTTCCATGTTGTGCCATTTTCCTTCATTGTTTATATTCTGTTTCCTGCTAGGTATTTCCAGTCAACCCGGGTTTTTTTTTGTTTTGTTGTTTGGGGTTTTGGTGTGTTTTGGTGTTGGGGTTTTTTTGGTGGGTTTTTTTTGGGTTGGTTTTGGTTTTGTGTGTGGTTTTTTTTTTACTTCTGCCTGCTTGGAGAGTAGAATTCAGTTTATTACCTGCTGTTACATTCATAGTGCAGCACATCTCCTGGCTCAAATATATTTTATTTTTTGTCTTCTCCCTAGCGTGATAGGAATGCTGATATTTCCAGCGGGTGACACAACACAGTACACAAGGCAGCATAACCTTGCTGCACAGCAGAGTAATGTTAAAATTTCTAGGATGCTCTCAGTTTTGCAATAATTGACTTTTTGCAGATTTAATGTAAGAAGGGAAGGTCATTTCCAGGCACTTAGATGTCAATATATTGCTCATAAGAGGAATCTGGTAAAACATACATTTTGACTGAGATCTTCTGCCAGCATATTTTTAGTGTAGAAGTCAATCCTTGTAAGATTTTTATGATAACAGCGTGTTAATATTTAGAAGACGATGTGCATTTGATAAATATTCCAAGTTACAGCCTAAGCATGAATGCAGACAGAAAAATGCCACTTTACGTATTGGATTATTTTTCTGGTTAAAACTCGTTTGTAATTATTTTTGTCATTTGTACTTGTAATGATTCTTTTTTTGTTCGGTTACCTACGTTAACTGGTGGCTGTCGTTACCTGTACTTGGAAAGGTACTAACTTGAAGCATTAGTTGGCTAGGAATGGAATTCAGCTGTGCTTTGGAAAAGCTGCTATGTCCCAAGGTTATTGAGTCTTATTGTTTACTACTTGGTGTGGCATTTCCCTGCAGAACTGAAGTGGCTGTGTGGCCAGCAAAGCATGTCTTTCAGCTTTCCAGCACGGGGAATCTGTGAAGTCCACATGGCATAAATCCTATGCATGTAATGTAGGATGGAAAGGCAGTGTAAAATTTGTGTGTAATGAAGGTGCGTCCTACGTCAAATGACCAATGAAACTGCCATATAAAGCCGTGCAGTAGCAAAACCAGCAATAAAAGTGTATTTCCTGCAGGGTCCTTGACATTCAAATTACAGTCAACTAGCTTGGTGGTAAATACCACTACATGGAAAAAAGCTGAATAAAATAACACAATAATTTCTGTTGCAGTAAGCATGAAGTGTCGGTCTGTAATGCCAGAACCTTTCCTCACTTAGCAGTGGGAAGGGCACATCATATTTTCATGTTAACAGGAACTGATAAACAGGCTCTCAGCATTTTCTGGTCAGTTGTTTTCAATAAGGAAAGTGCTGAACTAGACTTCCCAGGAATTTTCATCCCTTACCACAGCCTATTGCTCAAGGCATCAGCAAAACTCTGCAGCAACAGTTGCCAAGAAAGGGAATCTCACCTAAATTTGAAAGTACCAAAACATAGCTAAGGACATTGTGTGTGCACGCCGACTTTTGCATCATTGCATGGCTGTGCCGACTGACACAACAGCACAGCGCTGGGCTGCAGTCAGATGGAGAAACTCTTCTGAATTCTGCTGCAAACACTGTTTGCAAAGGCAATGCCTGTTGCAAGGCAAATGCCTGTTTGCATTGTTAATATATTTTTGAAGTATTTGCGCAGCAGGTCAGCATTTGTATTGATCAGACTTTCAGGTTTGGCGATTCAGCTGTAGGGACTGCAGTTCTTTACTGATTTCTGAATGTTATCACCAAGAGTGTATACTACACCAGAAAGATTGGCGATTATGTGGTTGGAGAAAAATACTCTGTTGAGAAATTAAACCATATTTCAAGGCTTTGAGAAAGTGTAGCTTGTGTGAACAGAGAGATCACGATGGAGTGATGAGGCAAGTGGCATATACTTTTCTCAACAGGGTATCTAGGATAGCTTTAACGTTTATCTGTGCTACTAAGATAAGATGAAAAATAGCATTGCATGTAACTCTGCTGACAAAACTATGCACGCAGGCCTAGGAAGGCCTGGAAGACAGGGAATCAGACACAAATGTTTACATTGGGAAACAGATTTCTATGAAGTAACAAAAAGCAGTTTCGCATATCTAGACATCAAAGTGATCAGTGGTGAACTCGCAGGTGGATGTGCCTGATTTCTTTGCAGCAGAGCACAGAGCTGTGCACATGCACGTGTGTAAGGTTGGCCAGGAAAGGCAAAGCCATTACTGTTGCTCCTGCAGGTGGTTATTTCGGTAAACTGGTAAAGAAACCAAACAGAATTAGTTTACCATACATACATTTGTCAGTCTTCATGAGAAAACTACAGAAGCAAAGCCTAAAATGTGCCTTTTTTGGAAAAGAAATGTTCAGGTGGATTGTATGGTGGAAAATATGCTTTATTCTGCTACCAAATGGCATCATGTCTTTGCATAAAAATGGGGAGGTAGGAGATCTTCTTGTATCTCATTGACTTACCCTTTGCATAAGGTTCCTCGGTAGCGGCTATAGCCTGTGGTTAATAAGCATATTTGGCTAGTTGTGTGTGCTGCAGAAAAGCGGAAGTCTAGAGCCTCTGGAAGAAGTAAGGGAGATGAAAAACCCTTGAATTCAGAACAAGAAGGAATAGTATAGTGCATATCTTATTTTAATATACCGAAGTAAATTAATCTATCCTCAAAGATTACCCATTAAAAAAAAAAAAAAAAAAAAGCCAGCTTTGACATCCAACTTATCACCAGGAAGGCAGGGAATGGGGAGGAATAGCTGAGGGTTTGTGAGAAGAGATCCAAGTGGTAGCTTTCTAACACCATCATGTATCTTGCATTTCACAGGCTTAAAATACATTTTAATATAATGGAAATGACCATACTTCTTTGAATAACCCACTGTACAGTGCTGTAAAGAGATGACCTGTTTAGCTAAAATTGATAACCTTTCAGAAAATAAATTATCTAGAATGTATGTCTGTGTTTATGTTAAGTTTGAATAAGTGGATTTGTCAATGTTCCTGAATACAGGAGTAACATTGCAGCATATACCACCATACAGGTGACAGCTTTACAAACATTTTTTTTGAAAGGCTGCCTTTATGTGCTCATACTTTTCACAAAGATTGCAAAGTGTAGAGAACAGAAAATTGGTTGCCATGGTGCTAATTAATAATAATAATTAAAATAATAATTTTAGTTTATTGCAGTGGTACATTATGCATCCTTAATACTTTCCTGCAGACTTTCTCTTCTTCTTCTTTTAGAAAAGAATCTGAAGTATTCCATAACTATGTGTTTATTTCAGATATGAATGAAGAAAACTAAGGTTTCATTTACTTCTGGAGCATATGATTACACAAGTCTTGAGTAATGTTTTCTCAGAAATCTTTACTAATTCATAGCTGTCCTCCTGACTTTATTGGTAGCTGTGGCTCAACCCCAATTTGAGCCCCAAATGTTTCTTTTCGTAAGATTTTGTTTTTCAAAATTCTATTTTAGTTACAAAAATTTGCCTCTCTGACTGCTAGAATGAATAGAATTAAACAGCAGCAGAATTTTTTTAAAAAAAATTTTATTGAAGAAAAGTTAAGAAAAATGGTACAGAAAAAAAGGTAATTTTTGGGGGGTTTTTTGGCCTGTCTGGTGTGCGATAATAATACAGTGGTGTAATCCCAGCTCCAGGTACTGCACAGACTACTTGAGGAGGACAAGTAGGATACAGAGGTCTGTCTGGATTTTGCTACATGGCATGGTACCATTTCGTTGGCCTTATCCAGACTAGTGAATTCATTCTTGTTTGTCAAAAAATGACAATTGCTGGGGCGGTGATTACTTCAACAGATGAGTGCACGCTTGCCCCCATAGAGTTTTGGGGATTTTCCAGCATTTCCCTTCAATGTTTTTCTAGGCAAAATAGTTTCAGATAGACTGCAATTTATGTCAATATTTTGGAATCCAGTATAAAATAATGTTTCTTGTTGCAAGATCTTGAGTAAGATTTTACAATGTGTATGATGTTAATGTGACTCACCCCTACCAGTGGAGTTACGGGGCCAAACTGAGCCTTGGTACAAGCCAATAGACCTCAGCTGACTGCTGAAATTGCCACTCAGAAGGCACAGGCTGCATCTGACCCTTTTCCAGGAGACTGCATAATCTCCAAATGGAGATGCAATATATAGCTCCTTGGTAATTTCATACATTGATAGGCAGTTTGACTTCCTAAGTGTTGATCCCTGCTCCGGGTTTCCATTTGTTCTGACTGCATAAATGCCTATTCTTCTAGTCTTCATTCTGTGCAGATATTTTCAGTTAACTGTTAATGTTTTAAGGATGTGTAAACAAACTTTCTTGCATTTTATACAACCCTGAAATGTAAATGTGGAGGAAATGAGGAAAAATCTCTGTTTTTCATTATTTATACTGTCTTTTAGACTTGCAATATTATAAAATGAAATTAAATTGGTTTCATACACTGGAGTGGTGTTATCCTGTCATCGCAGGGGAAGATTAAAATCGCACAATACATCGAGGTTTTTGACAATGAAGAGAGTAGTATCCTGAAAACATTTCTCCTCATAAGTATTTTGTGAGCACTCTCACCCTCATTGCTCTGCACCTAGTGAGGAAATTTTCTGATCTGTGAAAATTTTTGGCATTTTAAGGAATTTCTTCATTTTGTATTAGAAGAATATGGTGATAATCTCAATTTGTTGTAAAATTAGACCTGGAGAAAAGCAACCTGAGAGTGATTTGGGGAGCCTGGCAGGAGGGGGATTGGGGACCCTGGAGCACTGGCCACAGGTTACACAAGTAACTACCATGGCCGTGGTTCTGTGGGTAATAGGCTGTCCTTTTCTTCCAGGCAAATTTACGTACCAGAAGCTTTAGCAATTGATTCATCTGCAGCAGCTGAGTATCAGGGCACTAAGGTTTCATTTAAATTAGCTTGCGTGAGAAAGCACAGGAAAGAAAAGCAGTTTCGCTGTCTCACTGGGTTGTGCGCTGCAGTGCATTTTGGTACAATACACCGTCTAAATCCCCAAGGCAGAGACGCTGCCCATATCTTCTTCACACAGAGCAGGGAAGCACCTGTAGAAACTGTTGTGATGACATTTACTGCCCTGTCAGGGTCTTTTGCTCTGCTGCTATTTTTCACTGCTTCAGGAACTGCCCACAGAGGACAGAAGGTTCTTGCGCTCACTTGTATTGAAGTCATTCTGTACATCTGCAAAGCCCTCCCCTTGCTTGCCAGGTGACGTGAACTGTCTTGGGAAAGTTGCGCGTGGAAGGGGAAATGCAATTTTTATGTGGTGTAATCCCTCTTCCTGGCATAAAGGCTGTCATCACAGACCTGCAGAGCAGTGCAGGAATGGGGAGATTTGCTGCAAGAGCAGCACCATTAAGGGCAAGGGTTATCTCAAGCTGTTACAGCAATTCTGAGCTTGCTTGGTGTGTGTTTTTAATGTATTCCCTGGGGCAGCATCATAAACGCATGTCACAAGAGGTTGTTTATGATACCTCACAGAGAGGCTTTCTTCTTGGCTTGTAAGTGCTCTGAGGAAATGGCATGGCCTTTCCCTGCGGAAACGTCCTTCCACAGCACACACAGCAATGTGCTGCGAGGCCCACGGCCATGGTGGAGTTGCAAATGGGGAGGGCAGGGGGGGCATTTTGGCTGAATTAGCTTTACAGGTGACATGTGTTTGACCTGTAGTACCACCACTGAAAATGGATTTTGACTTCTTTTATTTCAGATGAAACATGAATACATGAAAGATTTTATTAATTTCATAAAATAAATACAAATCTTTTTGTTTAATGATTCCTTTTTATGACGTGAAAAGGGCTCAATCTTTTAAAAAACTTTCTTTGTTATGATTGCTGTTTTACATAAGGGTTTATTTCCAACTTAGTGTGCGTAGGTGTTATGTGTGTATTTACCTTTTCAGGGAGACGAAGCTTTTTGCTTGTCTGGGATTAAAGGATGGTGGTATGGTCATCTGACAGGAACCACTGTCCTGTCCATGTCTGAGTTTATTCAGTGACTCTAATACACGTATGCCACTGCACAGGTTGGAAATTAAGGAAGTCTGTAAGCATTAGCAGGGTTGGCATTTTCCACCTGACTAAGGTGTTCAGCACCACTCCTTCTGATAGATTCAGTGGGAGGTGAAGTACATACATCTCCCAGTAAGTTTAAAATGCAGGTTTTACAGGTTTATGGATTTACACCAAAGTCATTGAGAAATTAACTAGGGCCAAATTTTTAAAGTATTCCTCTTCCCTTTTCAAATACATTTGCAATATTTATGAGCATCCTTTGACCTACTTACATACTTGGCCTAACCCATGTAAAAGAGCCGACAGCATGTAAGTAGTCAGACCTGTCCCTTCTGGTTTTGAGAGCAGGTAGAAGGACAGTTGGAAGTACAGTCTGTGTTTTCTCTGTTAGTCTGATAACGCCTCTTTTATTACAAATCTTGTAACCTATTTTATTGGTTTAGAATCTGAGATTCATATTTACATATATGATTTATTCCTTACCATTTCTTAAGTATTTTACACTAAATCTCTCTTTAGGCAGTCTGAAACAAATGAGGCAGGATTGAAGAAAACTATAATCGCAATTCTGAAAAGGACAGGCTTTTAAAAGAAATGCCTTCCCCCTCCCCCAACCCCTTCCAAGTGGCTACATCTTTTGGGTTTTCTTCACAGAAAAAAAAAAAGGTTTTAAAATGAAAGCTGAGATTCATGTGTGATCATTTCATTCAAGAAACTCAGGGTTGAGAAAGATATCAAGTGTCAAGAGCTCACAAGAAAAGACAATTGGCAGCACTGAAGAAAGAAAATTATTAAAAGATGATGTACAGGTTCACAGAATTTTGGAACATTAGTGTTCTATGTAAATCAAACAATTCTGTAGTAATATAAAATAGGAATACCAAAGAGGAAATGTAAGCTGTGGCCCTATTCAGTCTCATAACCTGTTCTATCAGGCAGATTCCTGTTTTTCCCTGATACTTTGTGCGCATGCAGCGGAGACTATATCCACAGAATTCACTGAACAGTAAGAACTGCGTACAAAATTTATGCATATGGCTGACTATATGCTTGATAAAGTCATTTTAGGATTGCAGCCATACAATGTGCAAAGCTGGGTGTCACTTCATCCTTAATGGTAATTGGGTGTAGGTGGGTGACTGAGCCAGCTGCAAGCTTGTTTAGAGTCATGAACATCACCTGTTGTGTTTAGCTTGCCATTTTCCTGTGGTTCCTATCCTGAGCCAGAATTGCAAGGAAAATCTGTTGTTCTTCTAATCTGTTTGGAAGCAAAGCAAGAAACCTCATCAGTCCCTGTTTTTATGAGACTTCCTTTGCTTGGAAAAGAAGGTATGGAAAAGCATCCAAATGTGTAGAAGTTTATCTAAACTAAACTTCAAATTTTGACATTCCTACTCATTAATCAGTCCTGTTAAAAATATCAAAACCCTCTTCATTTTTCTCTTCAGTAACAAGTAAATTATTAACACAAGAGGAAACTTTGTACTTTCTGTATTTTTCACCCTCGGTTAAGATTTAACTTGCAGAAACTTAATATTTTATATTCTGAGATCTGACTGAGACTGTCATATATAAGGTAGTGAACGAGGGAAAAGGAAACAATGGTACTATGTGGATAGAATAACCAATCTATATTGCAGTTGTGTTTCTAACACAGAATCTTCATAACTTAAAAAACCCTCAACAACCTGGTTTATTCGGTATAAAATTCCACCATCTTCCAAGCTGTTCCCCTAGTTCTAAGACCAATAATAATAAATGAAGCAACTGCTTTGCTGGAATTTCCCATTTCAAGTAATGTGATATATTCACATATTTAAATACAACTTTTCAGCTGCGAAGTATTTAGTGTTTTGAATGAGCTGTAGTGATACCTTTAAGATTGTTGCAGAACTGTGATACCAATCTTGATGTAGTGTATATGATTTAAATCCTTGCTGAAGTGAGGATTTAATAGTTGCAGAGCTTTTTAACTCCAATCACAGTCTTATGACTGGCTTTTTCTTTTTTAGTTTCTGCTGCAAACTATTAATTTTTGAAGGTAACCGAGACCTTTGAAGGAGTCACTTTTGAAAATAGGACATCTTAGTTGTGATATAAGGTCTGATTTTTATTTAACTAAGTAGTCAAACTGCTGCTGCTTCTGTTGCCTGAGTAAAGTTTTCAGGGTTGAGCCTATTGCTTAAGAGTTGCTTTATAGAAAGGCTATTTATGACTACTGGTCAGTGGGTATTTTTAATCCTCTGGAACATTTTTTAAGGGTATTTGTAGTGTTAATCTAATTGACTTTTTAACAGCATTTGAAGAGGGGTGGGGGAGTGGATTTAAGTTCATTTCCTGGTTTTCATATAAATTCTTGAGAGCTGTGTCATGCTTCTCTATATAAATGATTGACATGAAACTGATCTTTATAAAGGAACCAAAAATATAACCCATCTTCTATTCTAGCCAGTTTTTTGTCTTTATTTTTCAGTTTTGGGAAACATATTATTTCTCCAAAACAATGCAGGTTAGTGTGCACTAGAATTACAAGTTCTTTAGGTCAAATTATAATCCTGAACATATAGTATTTTTGTGTATTCCATTTTAAAACAAATCCTATTCAGTGGGTAAAAAAAGGGGAAGTATTATCTTAACAAAATTTGAAACCAAAAATCAACAAAATTACAATAATAAAAGTAGATCTCAATTTTACATGAGAGCTTGTGATTTTTTTTCCTAGTTTTTATTTTACCACTACAGCAGAAATAGTGGATTCATTCCTTCAGACCAAAATCTTAAGTGGCAGAAGCTGGAGAGAGGTGTTCAAGGAAGCATTCTCAGCTCTTGTTCACTTACTTCTGTTATTTTCCAGTGGGGTTTTTTTTCCCCCCCTAGATAAGTTTGCATTACTGAATAAATAAAAACAGTCATTGCTTAAGAATTAAACCAATCCAATGAAAGTTATAAACTTGGCTGCTTTCCTTTGGACTAAGGTGAACATTCAGATGAAGTCAGTAGGAAAACTAGGGTTGTTTAAGTGGGAAAGTACATACCTGCTTAATTCTTGAAATTTCCAAATACCGAAGAGATACAATGTATATCTTCTGAAGTAAGTTTCTAAAACACTTTACAGCTGTTTGTTTTTCTTTCTAGAAAGAAAAACAGCCCACCACCTCACCCAGTCCTGTCTTCTATAGTAGTTCTGTGATGCTATCATCTAGGAACTGCTGTAAAAGTCTCATTTCTAATCACAATATTGAGAATACCAAGGATTGTTCTCTTGTACCTTTATAATATCCTAACCCAAAAGGTAGCTACATACCTCTGTAACACTCTAAAAATAGCATTTGAAAGGTGAGATTAATTTAAAGAGTGCAAATAATATATTCCTCACTTAAAAATGGATGATATGATGTGGATTTTGTATTTTATCCCATTTTCTTTATTAAGAAAGCTTTTTCCATGTGCTTCCTTTTTTTTTTATCTCAGCTCAGGTAGTTTTAAAAGCAGAAAACACCAACGTTAAAAAGTAAAAAAACATTCTTTAGCATATATATATAAGGGTTTTTATGAAGGATAAAGGAAAAACTTGGCAGAATGTTCTATTTAAATTTTTGCATCATAAATTTTTAAAAAGCAGAGGTATGTAAGAACATAAGTGTTGCATATAAAATATTGTATAAAAACATTTCTTCTGCCTTGTAATATGAGTTTATAGAAAGAATGTATGAAATAAGAACTATTACAAAGATCTGTGTAGGATCCAAACCACATCTTTTAAGATATATAAATAGCTGGGCTGTTTTGATTGTTGGGTGCCTTCTTTCTAACTTCCATGCATCCCTGCATCTCTTTCTTCTGCTGGAAACATACTATCGCAGTTAGTTCTGGCACTTTGGCAAGGAGAAAAGGCTGTCATGACTGCACAGCTCTGATTTTAGAGGAAAATGATGTTCCCAGTCCACAGAAAGATTCCCCCACAAAATAACCTTGCAACCTCTCACGGGAGACAGGACAAGCTATGGCCCCTTTCCAGTGAGGTTCTTTGCATAAAGGGCCAGAGTAATGGTGCTAAAGAACAGAGGATGCTGCATTCTTGTAGAGCTCACACAGACTTTGCCACCCTTGCACAAAGTGTTGCTCTTTTCTGAGAACAGGAGGAAAAGTCAGGGGTCTGCAGGCTTGCAGGTAAATCCACAGATGTCTTCTACACAGCAATCTTCAAGCAGAATGGAGAGAGGGGAAGTCCTTGTGGTTGAAGTCCTTTGCTCTAATCTTTAATAAGCAGTACATACTGAGATTAATACCATTTTAGTAAAATCATCTCTCCAGCAATACACAGCAAGATTAAAATATTTGTCTGCTGCCAAGAGTTTGCATGTACAGTTGCCATTTTAAAGGAATAATTCCTGGAATATTTCCAAGAACTTCTTTGGAAAAAAGTTGGGAGGTTGGTGATTTCTGCATGAACATTGGTTTTGTTGGGGACCTGATGTTTTAGTAACTGAAAGATCTCTGCTTTCCAAAAGAAAACAAAACCATTCTGGCCTCTGAAAAAAAAAGTTAAAAAGGCTCAAGTATCACTGAACTGAATTTCCTTTCGCTGAGAAAAACAGGTGGTTAAATTTGGAATGCTACCCTGGATAACAAGGTGTCTTTTGCTTGTCTTGTTTTGTAAAATCTTTGTATGATGAATAGTTCTAAGCTCATGATGTGGTGGTGGATCAACCAGTGTGCTTTTCTGCTCAGCTTTTAATAGGAAATTACTGTAGATCAGTGGTCTATGAATGGTCTGTTCTAATACATGCATTTTCTTCCTGTGCTGAGAAATGAAAGTATACTCTGAGCCAATACACACACACGTACATGTAAGTCCTTTTGACCGTTCTTTTATTTTTGTTCACTAGGGTACCTGTCATTTCAGAACTATGAAGGTGTTTTGATGAACAAAAAGGTTAAAAATCTGTCAACTCCTTGATCACTGCAAAGTACTGTAAGGGTTACTGACTTGCCAGCCTGTTTTGTTCTCCAAGCAGCTGTTTGCTCACAAAGCTGCTTGCAGCACTTATGTTCTTTTCCCAGAGAAATATCTTCCACCCACAGGAAGAAAAAAAAAAAGTGCTCAGCTCATCAGTCATTAATACTGAAGGTCTGAGTTAAAAACAGTTCCTATAATCCAAAAGGAAGTATCTGCTGCTTAAGTGAATGCTTTATTAGAAGAGCCAGTCACCTGTTAAGCAAATTTTTCTAAAATGGCTGTTTTGTTTGAGTCTAATTCTGTGTCCAGTAACCAAATATTTAATGTTATTGCAAGAGTGTGCATGTTCGCAGTGCATGTTCAAGTGCTGTTTCTGCAGGTTTTGGTACCAGGAAAGTTGCTTAAGATACTTTAAGCAGGTACGCTCTATCGTCTGTCTGCCACCCCAGCACCTGCATACCTATTCTAGAAACCATGTGTTTCATTTAACACCGCTAAAGCTACATCCAGTGCCTGCGAGCCAAAGTTTCCTGCTGGCCACCTAAACTAAACAAACAATGTCGTCAAGTGTAGGCACAACTCGTTGCAAATAAACAGGGAATTGACAAATTTGCAAGGTGCAAGATTTTACAAAAATTGTCAATACAGCTTGAGATAGCCCTTTCAGAGGGCCACTTGTAATTTTCCGAGTTGTGCCAGAAGGCTACTGAAACACAGACTCCAGGTGGAAGGAAGCAATGAAGAAGTAAGAAACCCACTTGGCGATGTGTCAATAAACTAGATGCAGTAGTTATACAGGGTCACTAGATGCAGTATGGATACAGGGTCATACCACCTCTCTACTCTGCCCTGGTGAGGCCACATCGGGAGTACTGTGTCCAGTTCTGGGCTCCCCAGTTCCAGAAAGACAGGGAACTATTGGAGAGAGTCCAGAGGAGGGCTACGGAGATGATCACGGGAATGGAGCACCTTCCATGTGAGGAAAGGCTGAGAGAGCTGGGTCTGTTCAGTCTGGAGAAGAGGAGGCTGAGGAGGGATCTTATCAATGCTTGTGAATATCCAAAGGGTGGGTGTCAGGAGGATGGGGCCAGGCTCAGTGGTGTCCAGTGACAGGACAAGGGGCAATGGCCATCAGCTGGAAAACAGAAGGTTCACCCTGACCATGAGGAAACCCTTCTTCCCTGTGAGGGTGACAGAGCACTGCACAGGCTGCCCAGAGAGGGGGTGGGGTCTCCTTCCCTGGAGACTTTCCAAAGCCGCCTGGACTTGTTCCTGTGTGATCTACTCTAGGGGATCCTGCTCTGGCAGGGGGGTTGGACTAGATGATCTCTAGAGGTCCCTTCCAACCCCTAACACTGTGTGAATCTCTGATTTTCCACCTGGAAGTCCTGAATAAAGAAACTCGAACTCCTGGCTGATTTCCATTATCAATAATCTGGGTATATGATCCATGATGAAAAAGCCAGATGATACAACATTCTCTTTCTCTGAAAGACATCTTTGTTTTGTTAGCAGTTTTGTTTCAATTGTGTTTTTATTGAAAATACGTGATTTCTGACATACAGTAGTTTTTCAGATACTTGACTCCTACTTTTTCTGTTCTGATCCTTTTCTCCAAATGTTTTCCAGCTTTATATACATAATTGTAAATAGCTATTTTTTTCTCTCTGTCAGTCCCCTTTTGTTATTTCCGGTGGCTGTGGTATTCTTAATGTGAAAGGGAATCAGATGTTCATGCTGATTCCTAATTTTCTGATTGTTGCAATCTTTGTTTTCATTGCTGAGGGCAGTAGTGAAGTAAACAAGACAATTCTGATAAAGGGTCTGACTTCTCCTCTAAAGTAGATGCATAAATTAAGCTTAATCTTGGACAATACGAAGAGATAGTTTTTCACTTAGTTTAGCCTAGATTAAATACTTGTGCGGTGAAGTCTCTGGTTCTAGATGATGGATTTTCCAGACTTGGATGTTTTAGGTAGATCTTATGGTCACTGACTTGGTGAGTAATCTCAGAGTTGTTTTGACTCCAGGCTTTCCATTTGTAGTCACCTTTTCCCCTTGGCTTCCTGCCTTTCAAAGAGATATCCAGCATTCTAGTGTTTACTTTCTCCAGCTGTTGTATGTATGCCATGTGTTTTTTAAAAGAAAAATTAATTACTGTAATGTTCTTCCTTTTGTTTCAGAAGTCTGTATTGTAGCTCTTGTTTCCTGAAAATATTTCCTGTTTCCTAATTATTGTAGGCAAATTTCTTGTTTTATGAGTGTATTGGTTTTTAACCTAATGACCATAATACTGTGTTTGCTGTTAGATAATTGTTTGTTTGAACACCTTTTTGGCAAAGATAATGGTGTTCCATGTGCTTCAAATCAGGGCAGTTTGGGAGAGGGTTAGAGGAGAAGTAAGAACATGCTGTAAGATTATAACAGAAATTTTATCTATATGAAGGAGTAACATTGGTCTCAGCTTATTGAATTTCATGGAGTAATTAATGTATTTAAATTCTTGCTTCCTATAAAGAATGTGTTTAAACCTATTTCTTCAACCTTGTAAAATCTGGGACCAAATGAAAAAAAAAGGGGGGGGAGGGGAGGGGGCAGAAAGGAAAAGAATGTCATTTTAAGCAGCTTAACATATATTTTAATTAACAGAAGTACTGAAATCTTAAGAGCTCTTACCAAGAGCGGTGAAATCTGCTGGGTACAGCCTTGAAATTTCACATAGGTGTTGAACATGGACTTGAGAGTAGGACTTGGGAGGGGTTAAAAAATTGCATGTACCTATGTTTCTAACATTTTTTAGTTCAGATTCTGATTTTTGTGAGTTGAAATTACTGAAATCAGGAACAGCTGTTATAAAAGTAGCTCCAAAGCTCAATTCTTTACTATATTTTTGCCTTTTATTCTGGTATTACTTTCACTATGGTAATAAGCATATAATTGCCTGAAACTCACTCTCTCTCCCTTTTCCATTGTTTCTGCACTATTTTCTTCAACCTGTTGTTACAGTGCTTAGATGATTTAAATTTTTCCTGCTCCTTCTTTCACAAGTTTAATCAAGATTAAACTGAGCTCCTTGTTTTCCCTCTGGGGAACTTGCAGGTAAGAAACAGGTGCTGGAGGAAGTAACACTGGTGGCAGAGTGTGAGCTTCTTTCTTCCCATGCAGTTTCAACCAAGTGCTCTTTTATGTTATCAGAGTACATTTCAGGCTGAGGTGCTCTCTTTCAGGTGGGACTTAGCACTGTCTTTGATAGTTGCATGCATCCCTGAAGTGGCTCATTTTCTGCAGGATCAGCTAAGTTTTGTTTCTCTCTCCTGGAACTTAACTGAAACAGGGCCAAAAAGGTGCCCTGTCATCTTCCCATCATGACAGAGTGCTGCGCTAGACACTGAGAGTTGCCATATTTCCAGTGGTGGTTGTTGGAGAAGGGGTAATGTAAACCCAGCATCCTGTGCAGATTGCAATGTGGATAATTGCATTCTGCCTTCCTAAATTTCTCTTGGATTTGCAACGGGATCCTGTGCTAAACTGTGGTGTAGTGTTGCTATGTGCTGTTAAACAGTTCACTCCTTAAGCTGTTCCATTTCAGTCACGGGCAAAGTGATTCATGTGTGTGTATAATCCATTAGTAACAATTGTAAAGCACTCTGGGTTCTATCTGGATGAAAAGTGCTTTGTGAATATAAAGTCATTATCCTTACTTGACAGTTCTGTTTGCCAACACTTGTCAGAATTACCACAGAATTTTCATCTTCTGGCTCTGATGGTTTCCATATGTTCCAGATAAACATATCCAATCATCTCAAGTAGAATCTGGGAGATAGAAAATTGTCTTTGTAAAAAGAACATACTATTTTTTTAATGTGATTTGGGAGCTACAATGTCTGCCTGTCTCCTACTTTCTGAAATTGTAGTGGCAGCCTTAACTTTTAATACATCAAGCACTTGCCTTTATTTTTATCTTTGCAGCCTCATTGCGGTGACTTTTTTTTTTTCTTCTTTTTAAACAATATATCTAAGACAGGACAGTTTTGCTTTTCTGTGTCTGCTTTGGGTTCTTCTGCAGCCAGTGTCCAGCAACTGCCCCAAAGTGCAGCACATGGATTTCTGAAGGAGCTGCTGAGCAGTATGTGGTTTCTCTGTTTTCATCAGGGCAGTCACTGGCAGTGTAGCCTTCTGGGCCCTGTGGTAGCCAGTACTGACGTCAGCAATGTGCTGGCCTACGTTTGCTGGTACTGAGACCCTTCGCTAGTACTGAAAGCCAGCAACTGTAGAGTGTAAAAAAGCAGAAGCAAGTCTGTCTAATGGTCGTACATCCATGGCCGTTGGTTGTCTCTTAAACTCTGGATGGAAGCCTATCTGGATGGAAGACTATCAGGAGGTTGCGGTTAAATGCTTTGTGGAGAAGTGACCTAGATAAAACCAAAATTAATGCGTGTTAATGTAAGTACAGTTCTCCTCTGTGCTGCCAAACACATTGTGCCTCACCACATCAAGTACTTCTTTCTCTTCCCAAAAACAATACCGCATTTTAATGTTACTGGCAATACTGCTTCTAGATGTTAAGCTAAATTTTCAATCATCTTGAAAATACAGTTGGCTAAAACGTTTGTCTTCAGAGAAATTGTATTTTAAACATGTTTGTTTTCCCTCTAGAGGCTTTAAGTATGTAATAACAGGAAATAAAATTCCTTAGGTCTTTACTTGCTCTGTAGGGTGAACCATGTAGAGTGGGAGAGAGATGAACAAGGCTGACCTTGATACCTTTGTCCTCATTAAAAAAAAAAAAAGAGAGAAAGAAAACAAAAGGCAAGTTTTTATAGTGTCCACATGCAAGTGTCCAATAATTCAGTGCTTTTAAGCAGAGCAACTTATGAACAACTACCTGGAAATGTTCAGTTTGATTTATTTCAGATATCTGAAATGAGAATGTTGTCACTCTGACTGCAGAAGTCACCGTAAGCAACTGCAGTAATGATGTAATCATGATGAAATGGACACTTAAAGCAGGATCCTTGTGGTTCAGCCCTTGTGGCTGAACTGGAGCCCAGGTGTAGCAGGGCAATGCTGCAGGAAAGGACACCCAACTACCCTCCAAGGAGAAAGTTGTGTTGGTCTCACCTGCTGGATGACAACCATGGAGGGAATAGATGGCACACAGTAGGGAGCAAGGAAAGTTGAAGGGTAAAATTTTCTCCAGAAAGTCCAGACTGCAAAATAAGGTGGAATAGAAATAAAGGAAAGTTGTGCTTCTTGGACTGCTTGGAAATATTTGGGAGGCTACTGAAGGTTTTTTTTTGTTTGTTTTGTTTTTTTGTTGTTGGTTGTTGTGTTGTTGTGGGGTTTTTTTAACATATGGTAATTAGCCCAATGTACGTGTGTGCTTATTGGTTGGAAATGGCAGAGAATTGTGCTGGTTTTAATTGGGACAGACAATATTCTCTTCACAGTAGCTAGTATTGAGAATACTCTCCATGTTTTTGTCAACCACAGGACAATAGCCTTTAGTTAACAAAGCTGCAGAGAGGGCAGATTGAGTCCTGGAAGTTATGAGATTCAATACTTGCACCAGGAAGAGGGAGATAAATGGAATTGTACAAGTTGCTGGTTAGGTGATCAGGCTTGCCTCATGGGGGGACTGGAATATTCTGGTGTGTCTACTTTGACAAATGAAGGGTAAGAACAAGCCTGTTAGCTGTCTGTGAGTATATCAAGAAGACAAAACTCAGAGAGGGATAAAAGCCAAGACAAGATCAGCAGAAGAATGAATAGATGTAAACTGTTCATGTGTAAATGTTGTCTGGAAGTTGGAAGAAGGTTCCTAAGGACCAGAGGGACAACTGTCTGGAATGGCTCCAAGTGTAAGGGCTGAGAGAGGGAAAAGCCCTAAGTGGTTTAAGGAGGGGACTTTCCACTTAAGAGATCATATAATGTGCTAATCTAAAATAGGCAGGGACTGAAGTGGCTGAAATGTCCCTTGCAGTCTTACATTCCCTCCTCTCTTCAGTGGAGCCTCACAGCCCACGTTACTCTAATTTCCCACCGCTATCTGAGAGACTTGATACAGCTTTCTCTCCGGGTCACTAACTGCTGTACAGCAGCCACAGAAATGTCGCCTCTTGCTACCCTTGTTTTCCAAGGGGATTCCACTGGCAGCTCTTGACACTTGCAAGCTAAGGCACTTAAAAAAAAAATCCAGCCTGAGCTGCACAGCATTGCACTGGGTGTAGCTAACCAGGGCAGCCCCCAAGAGAGTTGGCAGCGACAAGATCAGATCAGGCTGAAAATACCAGCAGAGCAGCAAAAGCTGAGGGGGGATGTGAGACCAGCATGTCTTCTGCTTCCTTTTTTAAGAAGATTCTGTTGCTATGGCAATCATCTCTTCCCAAGCTCATGTTATTAAAGCAAGTCCTAGAATGGAGGTCTGAATTCAGCCGTTACACAAAGTAGCGATTATTCTCAACAATTGGGGAACTTAGACCTGGATCTGAGCCACAGCGCCTTTCTCATGAAACTAGCAGGTCAATTTTTCCAAGACCCTTGACATTCTGATGTGAGGCACAGAAGGATGTATTCCTTAAATAAGAGGGTTGTTTTTGCATACTGTGGTATTTGGAAATATGTAAACATTCACATTCCTTATTTATTCATCCTGACACTGAGAAACTAGTGTCTAGTTCCCAGGCTCCAAGCCAGAGGTTTGTGTTCTTCACCAAGGTAGTACAGTACCAACTTGCTGGATAAAGGATAAAGGATAAGGATAAAGACTCTTCCTGGTCCACTACCTCCCATGCTTTCTTATCTGTGGTATGCTATTGATGCCATTATTGCTTGCTTGTCACCTTAGCAGAGACTAAGATATTGATATTGTAAAGTATCAATTCATTAGCAAAGACAAAGAAACATAATAGCTATATTGGGTCAGAGTGAGTCTCCACCTAACTCAGTGTCCCAACAGTGGCTGTGAGTGAACACTTAGGTAGAACTAGTGTAGATTTCCCTGTCCCTGTGCTGTTTCTGAATCCTTTTTTAGCCGAGGGACTTCTTGAGCTGCGTATGTTTTCTGTGTGTTTAATAACTCTCAGTGGATTCCTTTTCCCTGAACTTTCCCAGTAGCCCTTGAGCTCATGTGAACTTTAAACAGCTAAAGCATCCTTTGTCTAGCAGTTCTCATGTATGGTCCTCCCCCTGCATAGTTGTTGTTCTGGAAGAAATGGTGAGCCATCTAGCCCCCTACCTACCCTCTCCTCATTACTCATAATTTTGTATCCTTCTCAGTGCATCCTCCTTCAGTGTCATGGCTTAACTTTGGTTAGCAAAATACCATGAAGCTGCTCTCACAGATCTCCCCTCTCCTCCAGAAGGGAGAATCAGAGGAAAAAGACAAGGAAGATGGTAAAATTGAGATAAGAACTATTTACTAATTGGATCTAAATTAATATATACAAATGCTACTAATAACAAGTAATTACAATAATAAAAAATAAAACATATGATACAACAATACATATGTTTCAGTTGCTCACCACCCACCGACTGATGCACAGCCAGGTCTCAAGAAGTGAGACTTGGAGCCAGAGAGCTGCAGCCTGAGAGTCACCAGAGCAGGTTTCGAGTGAGTGATAGCATGACCAGGAAAGCTAACAGACCCACCAACTCACTCCTGAACTAGCCAGCAAAGGAGTCAGCAAAGCAGCTAACACAGGAGTCAGGG
>NW_010236663.1:39752-58772 GCF_000690775.1 Eurypyga helias
ACTAAATCTTTTGTGTGTGGGAAAAGAGAGTAAGTACTGTAAAAAAAAAAAAAATTAAATAACCTGTTTCTAATTATAGCAGGTTCTTAACTGACCATGGTCTACCTTCTTAGCCTTAACAACTGTTATTTGAAAGGGATTGGGTTGTTGCCAATTGGGTTGTTGGGATTGGGTTACCCTGTGACTGGAAAATTAATAGATATCTAAGCTTCTTAGTCCAAAGTCCAAAGCAATTTGCAAATATTGGTAATAGCTTGTGTGTCTTAGGTGTTCTTTGGTGGGTAAGGATGAGAAATCATTTGAGGTCATTTCTGTGCAACTCTGAGTTTCCTGGGAACATACATTTGCTTAAATGTTTGGTGTGTATTTTCTTAGTGAGAACGTGTGGATTTCTATGTGGCTGAATGGGATCAGGACACAGGATCTGTATGGAAAACTTGAGAATTGTGAAGAAAAGTGGACCCACAGTCTAGGCTGAAAGAGAAACCCTCATAAAGTTTTTTTCTTCAGAAATGTATTTTTGCTGAAAGGTAGTGATCACTTGGCTAACTCTCCAGCTTGTATTAGTAATACTACTTGTATACTTGTACTAGTATTCTTGCTTCACCTATGTCCACAACTTGTTTTTGTCCATGACTCGTCATGCTGTAGTTTTGTAGCCTTCAGCAGTTCTCTCGTTTCTGTGTCTCCCTTAATCCTCCTCTAATGTTTGATTATTACCTGGCTGCCTTTCGTGCTTGGGTGTTATGACTAGTTGATACTTACGTGATTTGTTGAAGTTGTTATTAATGGCATTTTTTATCAACTGGTTTGTAACATGACAAATCCCAATGCAGGTAGCATACAGTCTCCAGCTTTATTTTCATTCTTTCTGAGATAATTTTCTAGTTAATAAAGATCAGAAATTCCTTTCCTTGCACATTCCTCTCATATCAAAGTGGCTAATTCAAGGGTGCAAAGAAATGGCTATTTATTTTAATTTTGGAACTGGTGCTTGTACAAGTGCCCATGCATTTTCAACATTCTTTTTAATTTTTGAAACAGAATGATTTTTGCTATTTATAATGAACACAGAATCTCTGTTTAATTTATTGGCAAAATTTATACTGACCTTACCAGAGCAGGGTCTTTACTGTGAATTTAGTTCTTCAGGGAAAGAAACAAACTTTGAAAACCCTTTTCCACTTTGTTTCTCAGTTTCCTGTTTGTTAATGGGAATGATGAAACAGCCTTAACTCGCAGCATGTTATGAAGATATGTCCATGTTTGAAAAATGCAGTGACAGCTACAGATGGAAGGCTGGGGAGGGAGCTTGATTTGAGGCCATCTACCCTATGCCTGTGTCCTGGGGAGACCGTAGCCCAGCAAGACTGGCACAGGCCTTGCTGAAATGCCAGCTCTCCTGCTGCTGCATCCTGGGCTGACGTGGGTGAGCTTGGAGGCGGATGGGTATCCTCACAGGGAATGGCAGCAGGCTGCTTGCAAACCTGCTGGGTTGAGCGAGGCAGGTGGTAGGAGGATGCTCCTCTTTCGAAGGTGTAGGCAGCCAAGAAGGCAAAGGTGGTGTAGTTGATGCCTGACTGAGCCAAAGGGTACACCTCCCTGCCAGTGCTGTAACAGCACTCCGGGGGAAAGGAGAGTCCGTATCAATGAAAGTTACCTTAGAAAGCATTTTTTCCTCTTTAGGAATGAAGTGAACTTGCTTCTTTAAACATTTTTATGCAGACGCTCTACGTGTTTGTGTCGAATTCAGTGAAGTGTGTGATTTTTTTTCTTAGAGTACGCAAAAAATCTATGGTCTTTATTTACTCTTTTTCCATCTATGGATGTGTTTGCCACTATGTGAGTACAATATTTACAGGATGTCCCTGTTCACGTCTGATCTTTTTTTGCTTACTATCAGAGAGAAAAATATCTTCTGTCTCATATAAAATAAGTAGTATTCACAATAAAGAGACAAAGGATCTTTGCATTTAATTTCTTTCTCTGTAAGACTTTAAGATAATGTCAATATAGCTTTGCTACACTGCAGTATGTTACAGAAATTGCTATGGGGTAAAACTGGATTCTGTAGGAAAAAAATTTCACTGCCTTCAGGTATTGGAAGCTATTTTATATTTTGATTTGTAAGTAAGAAAAACCAGATTTTTGAACGTGTTTTGCAGTAGGTCAGTATGACTCACTTTCAACAAACCAGCTTTTCGTTTGGTTCAGGCGTACAAATCATATGTGAATTTAATATCTGAATGGCTCCCTCTGGCTCGTGTGTGCTAGCTGTGATCTGCTGCCACCTTTTAGATCATAGCCTGCGAGTAGTGGCTGACTCTTTAGGCCGTGTTAGGTATGTACTCAATATATTGTTGGTAATTAAAAATTATAAATAAATAGTTGAGCGAGCTGCAGAGACCAATCCATAGGATGCTCTAAGATGGGATGTTTATATTTGTCATGACTTACTGTACAGTGATGAACAGAAGTAAACAACAAGGAGCTTCTTGCTGCCAGCAGCAGGTCTGGTATCCATCCACATCCTGTGGATGCTGTAGTTCTGAACTTCATGCACACTCGAGTTGTTCTGCTTCATACCTATACAGATTCTTTTACCAAAACACTGTCTTCTGTCTCTTGATTAAATTTTCTGCCACTGGACTGATTGTTCTATGTCTTTACCCTCCTAATTACTGTATTGTATTGCAAGCCTTTCCGTGGAGATTCATTACCTAGCTAATGGTGATGGAGAGCTTTGGTTAATGGCTGTATCTGAAGCATCTGAATGTACATATACCATCCCTTTCATATTAAGAGAATATTTGAAGATACAGATGATTTTTCCTTTCATGCTATTTTTGCCAGTTCTGGCTTTTCTTTCATAAACCATGTGAGAGAGAAAATAGTGATTCATGAAAAACAAACTCAGCAGCCAGAATAGCTCATATGATACAAATCTTCTGGATGGATTTCTTCATGACAGTGTCAGAAGAACTGGTTTGGGGTTTTTTTTTCTTTAATGCTGCTGTTAGATCCCCTGTAATGTTCATAGAATTTTGTTTTAAAAACAACCAACCAAACAAAAAACAAACCCAACAAACAAAAACCCAAACAACAACAAAACACCACCCAAAACAAACAAATAAAACCCCAAAATGCAGCCTAAGGATAGGCTTAACCCTTTGTACAGAAGAAAGCACGTCATTTTTGGCCTCAATTCAGAACAGTACTTAAGCACATGTCCCGAGTAGGAATATGTTACTGAATGGAAAACTCTGAAGCCTTGACCTCTGTTCTTCCCCCTCTGTTTGCCAAATGCTAAATTACTTCTTGAGCCAATTCTCCTTCATGAAACAGAGGCTTTCCTTTCTCCACTTCCAAACTTTGTGGTAGTTTCTCTTTAACTTTGGTCTTAATCCCTCGTAATTAGCCATGCCCTAGGGCCTTGTGTGAGGAGAGGACTTCGCACAGAGCTAAGGAGTCCTCCAGGCAGGGCAGGTTGTATATAACCTTGTATGGAGGAAAAACTGGGGCCGCACATCCAAACTCTTCCTTATTGCATCATCAAGTTTACTCACGTAACCAAGACCTTGGTGTTTCCCAACATGTGAAGGCATCTGATTTGGGATGTCTGTGTTACAGTCAGGTTACAAACATCTGGGGGTGGGAGGGAGGCTCTGTAGCCCTCAGGACAATGTGCAGCAGTGGACAGAGAGGCGGGTGAGGGCTTTCAGATAGCCAGAGTCCTCATTCCTGTAGTAGGAGATGTAACAGAGATTCTTGATTCATCCTTCTCAGTTGTATTCCTCACCCTTGCGGCCCCTGCAGAGTCTCTCCCGGTATCATACAGTTTCATCCAGATAGTAACCACCTAGTTTCTTACCCCTGGGCTAATGATCTTCTTTTACCAGGTATTTTTATTTACATAATGGTTTCCATTCCCAAATGATCTCACTCTGGTTTTTCCTTGTAGACCTTTGTGAGTCAGAGCAACAAGTTAACAGAAAGGCAAAAACACGGAAGCATGAGACCTTTCCAGGACAGTGAAGACGGGACAGAGCTCCAACCTACAGTGAGAACGGGAGTGTGGGATATGTATTTATCTGCCAGCTAATGTGTTTATGTCCCAAGAAGAATGGATGTAGGCTGTCATGTATCTCCTGATGTCTCACAGCAACCAACATGCTATAGCCAGTCTCCTGTTTTTCCTTCTATTGCCTTCCCTCCTTGGGAAATCCTCTGCTTGTGCAAAATAGATGAATCAATATTTATTTGTTTGCATCCTTCTTCCCATTCCCCAGTGTGCCCCGCAGAGACAAATCCTATTCAGATAGTCCTTCACGTGTCTGCTGTAGCAAAGTCAGAAGAGTGGTAGGCTGCTTGGTTTCGTGGTGGAGCTGCTGAACTTCCTTCCTTCCTTCCTTTATTCTGGGGGAAAAAAGCTGAGGTGCCAGAAGGGAGTGTTCCCCTACACCCAGGCTTGGGGAAGTCCTGAGATTAAATACTCTGACATGCGAAAAAAAAATATTGCAAATTGCCCAACCTGAGAATCTGCCCCAGCAGGTTCAGAATCTGGGCTGATTTTCCCCCAGCATCAGGGGGCCAAGCCAGGGCTGCCAGAGGGATTCTGCAGCAACGGCTATTCTGGCACCTCTGCCTGCTGGACACTGCTAGTGTTTTGTGTCCTCCCAGCTACTTCTTACACGGGTGCAATGGGGATTTTCCTTGATCCGCTCCCAAGTGGTACCAGGCTCTAGTAAACTCTGGCAATCTTGTGGACATTCTGCTACAGCAGTTGGGCTGCAGAGCACTGCTTCAGGTTGGTGCTGCAGGGAGGGATAGTTGTTCTTGATCTTTCCATTGTTTGGGTCTGTCACTGAATTCTTCAGCAATTTTTTGCAGAGCAGATACTGGGAGGGGGCAGAGCAGGGAGGGTTATTCCTGTGAGAGGATTTTGGATTTGAGACACAGAAGAACCTTAATTATTTTGCCAGTTTACTCTTACATTTAAATGCAGTAACAGAACTACTGCTATGCATTATTTTTACTCCTTTTTACTCTCTTTGTAAACCTGAATGTGAAGTGAACCAGGAAGTATGAAAGCAGACCAGCAATAGCAAAATCAGTCAGAGAAAAAACATAAAGGTTGCCAATACGCCAGGGCAGAGCATTAGTTCCCTAAATCTCTGTTGTACCTTCTGCAGTGATAAAATGACACACAAACTGTTTGTGTGAATAATGGATTTTGTGTGTCAGCACATCTGGTTTTTATTAATATACTTGTTATGATGCTCTGAAAGTTGATGAACTCCTCGTAGATTGTTGTCCGACTGAAAACACTAGGGTGACAAGGTCACCGAGCTGTCCATTTTAGCTTTGTGGTGTGTCACTAACAGGGGGTTTTCTCTGGGAACACTGGGCAAGTCATCCCTGACCAGTCGGCAAATCTAGAAACATTTGTTGAGTAAATTAGTACAGCCTGTCTGCACTCCACAGTAAGAAGAAATCATTTTCCATTTAGGAGGAAAGCTCTGCTAGCGGTAACTAAAGAACCCAGACTGCAGACTCGCAGGCACAAAGACTGGGAGACCTCTTTACATACTGTAAAGCAAGGGTGTTGAGGGTTCTCAGGGCGATGGTACGGGGGCCATAGGCTGAGGCACAGGCAATGTTACATGTATGCGGTTCCTCACTTGCCTTGCGACACGGGCGGGGATTCAGGGATCCTTCAGCTAAGGATCTCTGGTCATAACCTCGCAGTCGTGTAGAGGACAAGTGAACTCTGCTGGAAAGGAGATACATTCCTTTCCTGTTAAGTCACTGTCACTCCCAGGAGATTTTTACAAGGCTGTTAGATTAAATCCCATGGAAAAGAACGAACTCGAACAGCAACAGCGGGCAGCTCTACATTACCCTTACCACAGGCAAAGGTGGTGCTGATTTAGGAATCACATCTGTGACATCTAAACCTTAAGAATGGTAGCGTAACAAATGAGACAGGATCTTCTACATACCTTTAAGAAAAAATATTTATTTATAAAAATACACTGGGATCAGTTTGAGAAGTGTGACAATAAATACAGTTCAAGGAAGAAAAAGCATTTCTACATGGATATATTATGGCACAATAAGAGGTAAATGCACCATCAATCGTGGGACTTCTGTTGGCTCAAGACTTTGTACAAGCTCCCTTTTTAGTAAGACAACTATTTCTAAGTTTGGTCAGTGTTGATAATGGAATGAATACACAATCACAAATGCACACTTATGTCTAATGCACGACTTACCATTAGCAAACTATACCTTAAAAACATAGTAATTATATTTAAATCACAAATGTGGCATCTTAGATTTAATTGGCAAAGCCCACATTTAACTTTAAACATGAAATTCTTTTATCTCATCTGGAAAACAGAAAAGCTGTAAATATGTAAAATGAAGGCTTAATGTGGTATGTAAATACCTACTTAAGTAGAGATTGTGAAAATGCATAGCTCCTTATTAGACAACCTGGCTGTACAAGAGCACTCCCCCTTTCACAGTATTCCTTTTACTTCATATGCAGTTATTGTTTATGCTGTAGACTACTGCTGTTACAGCACTAAAGGCAACTAGACAGGGAAAGGGCAGAAAAAGGAGAAAGGAATGTATGTAAGGCAGTATTTCTTTAAGTACGTTAAGCATAGTGTGTAGGAAAGACGGGTAACAATTCCACAAGGCTAGTTTCGTTCTTACTGAATAAAATAATAACTAATACTGAACTTTTGATGCATAGCTAGTAATCAATGCCCTGGTCACTGTATTGACCATGGTAATCTCTTTGATAGTCATCTTGGTACTCTCCATGATAGTCATCTGGGTATTCTGCCTGATAATCACTATCGCTGATTTCTGACCCGTTAGTTCCTGTTCCTTGGCTGCCATTATGAATGACGGGTTCTGTTGGTGCAGCACAGTACTTGGGGTCGTACACTTGCCGTCCAAGACCATACACGCTCATTCCCTTCTGTGAGGCTACTTTGTTGGTACCCATTTGTAATGAAATTGTTGAGTTATCCACAGGTTGCAATATGTGCTTCTGATCGTAGATGTCTCTCCTGGTACCTGGTGCCAGCATACCAGCCTAGTAAGACAGGATTGTGGAGGGTCAGTAAGAAGCTCAAGAGCTGCGATTGCTAGATTTATGATTACAACTAGTACACCTTACTGGAAGTTCTAGAAAGTAGGAATTAAAGTACAGCAAAACACAGCACAGTAGCATGTGTTCAGCAGTAGGCAAATCACAGAAGGAAGTCCTTGCAGAAAGGTCCAGTTTATTTCCCTCTTTGCAGAGAACATACTAAGCGTTCGAACTGTGCCCAGGAAGCAGTTTCTTTTTTACCTCTGCTGGGTTAGTACTTGAAATGAAGTTAATGTTTTCTTCTGGTATAACACAGCCAGATGGAAATTCTAGAATTATCAGGTCATTTTTATGCCTTAAGATACTCAGCATAGAGCACATTGGATAGTGATAAGAAATTAAAGTTCTTCAACTACTGCATAAAAGCATAGCTGAACTGTACCCACTCACTGCTGCTAGTTAAGACTCTGCCACTGCACGCAACTCTCAGCCCACTGGGCTCTCCCTGGTGGAGAGTCAGAGCTCCTCTACACGTGTAACACACAGCCCTGCTTACCTGACTGGCTCCTTTGTTGGTGCCCATCTGTAGGCTAATTGTCGTCTGGTCAAATGGCTTATCAGTTTGCATTTTTGGATCATAGAGGTGTCTTCTAGTTCCATAAGCAGTCATGCCTGCCTGACTGGCACACTTGTTGGTGCCCATCTTTATCGGGGGAAGGAAGAGGTGGAGAAAAAGTGATTTTTTTTTTTTTTGTATAGCAAGCACAGTTTAAGGAAACAAATATGGTTGGTGACTGTGATAGCTGATGGAAAAAGTAATCACAGTGCATGCTTTCCTCATGTAGCTTGACCACTACCTGTAATAAATTACCTTTTCTCCATCCTGAGCTTCAAAAGGAAAAATAAAAGCAACTGCCATCCTAAGGCATTTCAGTGACTGGCATTTGCCCAACTGGATGTACAGTTATAATGTGTGTACACATCTAAATGTAGCAATTAACTTTCACCCTGGACAGCAATGATTAAATTACACTGCCACAACTCCTCTACCACAGGAATTTTAAGATTTTATGCCAGTTATTTTGGGGTTTGTGACTATTAAGGAAAATGGAGAGGAAAAAAAAGCTTCTGCCATATAAGGACCTTTAGATATCCAAAGGCTCATACTTTAAGACCACTTTAGGGTACAGAGATGATAATGCTAATATTAGCTGTTCCCTTCCTCCTTATCACTCTTCTTGCAGATTTAAACAAACAGAAAAACCTTCCAGGCAGTCACTTGAGCTCATAAAACCAGTCAACTGCTTTCAAGAATTAAAACCTCATACTGCTTTCCACGACAAGAATATACTGTAATTCATCTGTTTTTGCATAACCGATCTCTCAGTTAATCAAAACAAGAAAGTTGTTCTCAAATATAACAGATTAATTGCAAACTGGAACTTCATACTTACCTGCAGGCCAATTACACTTTGACCAGCTTTTAGTTTTCCTGCATCAAAACTTCGTGCTTGTTTCTCTGCATATTTGACACCAATATCAATCGTAGTATGAAAACCTTTGGTTTTTGCCTATTTAGGGACAGGGAAAATAGAGTTACAAGTATATTTTCTGGTACTGCAACACTGCCTTCATGACAATGACCCTGGGCTTGCATGTGATGAGAGAAACAAGTGGGTTTCTCCCTCATGAGAAACTCTCTCTGTCAGGGGTAACCATTCCCCATGCCATTTGAAGGTGGAACTCCAAAGCACTCCCAAGTATCTTGACAGAAGGATATTCTGCAGGGATCAGTGTTCTCCAGTGGGCATCCCCAGCTCTGTGTATGCACACACAGCTCCAGAGCAAGGCCATCTGCAGACAGGAATCTTAACTCTGAAGTGCAGCATCTCAGACTCAGAGCATCTATTCCCTCCTGACAGGCTCTATGCTGTTTTCTGTGAGTGGTAAGGGTACATCTGGACTGGAATGTGGATTTATGCCAATTCCAGGGGTACAAATACTTACCAGACCTGCTAGCGCCACTAGAGTAGTCTGTACTTGAGTCATGTTTCCATTTTCAAAAAGATCATTTGCTTCAAAAATATCGTGTGGCTTCATACCGTAGACCTGAATGGCTTTGATAAAATTCCCAATGTTCTCCAGCTAAACAGAAACAAAAAAGCCAGTTTTCCACTCAGTGTTTCAATTCAAAACCCAAGTAATTTTAAAGCTTCTGGTGTTGGTTTGTTTGTGTTGCTTGCTGTTTACACAAGTTCTTGGCCTTGTGCAAACTGGACAAAACATTTGGTGTGGTTAAGAGTGACTGGTATGAGGTTTGAGATTATTTTTCACTCATTTTAATAGTGACTTCAGAAATCATTTTAAAGGTTTATCTACCTTGGCATGTCTCCATCAGTAAATATCATATACTTTGTTAGAGGTGGCTTTGATGACAAAACTGCCTCAACTGTGTCCCTTCCAAGAGAAATCCTAATCTAAAACCTGCTTCTAATTGGAACATTTGACATAGTGTCCATGCCATTTGACTTCAGCACTTGATAATTTTGAGCAAAATAAAAACATAACGATGTGGACAGTAAAAAATTTAACTTGGTTTGAAGGTACTATCTTGCTTGCCTCCTGGGACGAATTCAACTAAGCTTTTAGGGATTATTAGTGCTTTTCAGCACTGTGTGAAAAATTTAGAAGTGTTCAGAAGTGTTCAATATTTACAAGTGTTCAATGCTAGTAAAAACAAGAGACTGACATAGCAGTATTAGGCTAGACCCAGCAATACTAAAGGCAGTCAACTCTAGCCAGCAAGCCTTCCAATGCTTGCTCTAAAAGCATGTTGCCTTCGATAGTCCCTTGGAGGGGGGCCAGGGGAGAGTGCTAGATAGAGCTCTCATAAGAAATCAGATCTGGATAAAATGAAATAAAATACATACTGTAGTTTTCACCATATTGTTTTCTGAGTTCTGTTACACAACCATTTCATCTGAGACTGTTCAGGTCCTTTCCCTCCCCATTCTCTCCTGCTGCTTTCTCAGGAGGACACTTCATACAGTGACCTCGAATGTCCATGATGACCTAACACCTTGCAGCACTGCCTGGATGGAAAACTCCAGTTGTGATTTAATAAAGAAGTTAACAGGCTTTTTTTTTTTTTAACTTGCAAAAAGGCCTTGCTATGTGGCTCTATGTCCTTCTTCCACCTGAAATTTCATCTACCAGCTGAAGCACAACTACAAAATATGTATACTCAACTGCTACTTATGAGCCATCTCAGCTATAGCTTTCCTCTGGTAAATGCTGCTCATGGAAGCCACAGCCTCAACTGTTGCCTACGCATCACATACAAAACTTGGTGCTATTAAGATTTAAGGTGTACGATATTCACAGCATATTTGTTAATAGAGAACAGAAGAACTGTTTGGAGGGGTTAGAGGTGTAGTTCTGGGGGGGTTTGTTTTACCTGGTGCCAATTTAGTTTTGATTGATTAATTTTCTTCACTGATCCTGGCTGCAGCTTATTTATAAGCCTGGAGAGGTGAAAAAAAGGGAAATGCTTAAACAACAAATCTCATCCTTATACCACCTGTGCAGGCATTACATAATATTTTGACTCATGCTTTATTAGTTGCAGTAGTTTCATCCAAACGATTAATTTTTTGGTTTATACAGTGTGCCTAGCTCAGATCTCAGGTCTAACAAACCATAGGAATTTTTGTGTGCCATTTGATTGTTATAGAGAAGAGCTACACCATTAAATTTACAAACACTTCAAAATCTTTGCTGAAATATAAAGGAAATTTAAGTTTTCACTCTTTTCCACAGTTTCAAAGAAGTTGCCTCCCACCCTACTGTCAGCTACCTTCAACTATATTAGTTGATGCACTGGGAGTCTTCAGAAAGTCCCTCCTTAGTTCCTCTCAAGTAGAAAACTGTTAAAAATAAGGTTACCTAATAGATGCTTACTCGCATAAGATTATGCCATCTTTTAATCCCAGCTGAAAGTTTGCACCAATGCTCAGCCCTGTAACCTCTTCTATCCAGTTACGCAGATCTTCTTCTACCTGGGGGTCATATTTCAGGGCAATCTGTAACACAAGCGGTTATAAAATTACTTCACAAAAGAAAACTGCAACTCCTTTCCCCCAAAATCCATTTTGAAGAGTATGCCATTGCATTTATCCAGTAATTTTTTTGCTGGATTTTAAACTGTATTTTAAATATCAGAGTACAGTGTAAGTATTTTATCCCTTTTAGTATGATGCTTATGGCTTTATTAAATGGTTATTTGCAAATAAAGCTTTGAAGCACGTAACAGTTTTCCTACTGTAAGAATTGCTGGAGCTTGTGGACAGGCTTTTGACAGATGCCACGGAATGATGACTTTTTTGAAAAATTATTCTATCTAACTTGTACTTGAGCAGAAAGTGGGAGGAAAAAAAAAGGTGAAATAATGTGTTATGAACACAACAGTTCTGAATTGCCATGCCATGAGTACTAGTGCTCTGATGTAGATTTCTACATGGGAAATTTTATATAACAGATTTGATATTATCCAGCCAAATATGGGGGTTTTGCTTTTTAGCTAGGTTATGATTAACAGGGACAACATAGTAAGTTTTCCCCTTGTTGCTACAGCATTAAGAGTCATCTTGCTGGGGATTCTGGGGGCTGTGTGTTTCTCTCTTAAACCTGAGCTTTAGTATACCTGCTGTTTCTCTTCTCTTTGGCCTTGCTGGAAGACTCAGATGGAACGAACTGTGATCTCATGTCTTAATTGCAACATTATTGCATGGCTACTTTAGAGAGAGAAAACCTGCAAGGTCTTTGAAGTTAAAAGCATCAAATAGAGGCCCAGAGTTGTTATTAGCAAGGTGATTCAAAACTCCTTGTCTAGATGTTCAGACTTCACTACTCATTGTGTTAAATTTATGCTTCAGTCACTAGAAATCAATCCATGTGAATGGAATGCGTAAAACCAGTAAACTTCAATGATGCTGGCAGCTAATTGGGCCTGCACTTCACTTTCTGCCCTTCGTTCCTCTCCCCTGAAGGGACTGAAACACAGCTCAAACTTCCTTCACCCTAAACTGGTTACTTTTGCAATGCTTTTCAGTATTGGCGAGTTGGAGAAAAGGGATTATATCATTGAAAGCATTGCTACTTTTTCTACAAACAAAACAAGTTACCCGAGCACGAGATTTCATGGCGTAAGTAACCTCCAATAAGTGCAGAGGTTGGCAACGCTTTTGTACCTTCATTAGAAGTTGTCCCACATGGATCAGTAAGCAAGACAGGGAATGAGGGAGCTACTGTGAGAAACCTGACAGGCAAGCACAGAATGTGCAGTTTTTCTAACTAATGGAGAAGGAGCTCAGCTACTACCAGTTACTTAAAAATTCCAAACAAGCAACTCACATAGAGCAATTCACATTTAAATCAAAATACGAATTTCAGACTTTTTACATATAGTTTTAGACTTCAGAAAGCCCAGATATTAGCAGCTATTTATACCACATGAGATTATAATTCCAATGTATCTGAATTACTTGGAGAGAGGCAATTGGTACATTTTGGCTAGTGTTAGTGTCATGGTTTAGGCTCAGCCAGCAACTCAGCACCATGCAGCCACTCATTCACTCACTCCTCTCCTCCAGTGGGATGGGGAGGAGAAATTACAAGGAAAGGCTTGCGGGTTGAGACCAGGACATGGAGAGATCAGTCACCAGTTATGGTCACGGACAAAACAGACTGAACTTGGAGAAAAAAGATCAATTTAATTTGCTACCAGTCAAATCAGAGTAGAGTAATGACAGATGGGCTTTTTTGGGTGCAGCCACCTGCTGCAGTGTGGGGTCGAAAACAGACTGAACTAGGAGAAAAAAGATCAATTTAATTTGCTACCAGTCAAATCAGAGTAGAGTAATGACAGATGGGCTTTTTTGGGTGCAGCCACCTGCTGCAGTGTGGGGTCCTCCCTGGGCTGCAGACGGGTCTGTGCTCCCCTGTGACCCTCCATGGCTGCAGGGCCCAGGCTGCCCTCTCAGGAGCCGCCTGCTCCAGCATGGGCTTCCACAGAGTCACAACCTGGTGCACTGACCTGGGTGTCCACCTGGTTGTCTCTCTCACACCCCACTCCTCTCCCCGCTACAGGTTCCACAGCAGTTCTCCCCCGTCTTAAATATGTTATCCCTGAGGCACTACCACCATTGCTGGCTGGCTCGGCCTTGGCCTGAGGTGGGGCTGGCTTGGAGCTGGGGAAGCTTCTGGCAGCTTCTCACAGGAGCCACCCCTGTAGCCCCAACTCTGCTACCAAAACCCTGCCACACGAACCCAGTAGTTAGTAATCCTCAACTTCAAACTGACCAAACTAAAAATTACAGTATTGTTCTCTGTTTTTCTTCTAAGGGAATGGAAATTTCCTGTATCTCTGGCTTTACTTCAAAAACTTGCCTGAGTAATACTTATTTTCCTCAGACTATTTGTAAAGTGCTGCTAGGGTACCTTAGTTACAGATCAGGATAAGGGACTAACCCATTCCCTTATGCAGATCTTGATTAAGGTGTAAAATTTTGTCCTCTTGCACAGAATATTGCACAAGTACCTCAGTGCTTAGATCAATACTGGTCTAAAATAATAAAAGATAATTCATTGACGAAAAAAGGAAGAAAGCTCAGGTAATACTACCTACTGTGAAGAAATTGTTGACTACTCCTTTGGGTTTGTTTTAGTCACACCTTTTCTTTATTAGATAGCTAAGATGAGAAGCAGATTGGAAAAGCTAGCGGAAGTTCGCAGCTCCACAGAGGAAGCTGCTATGAAGCAGCACAACCATATTCTTTGTTTGTAGTGACAGTAGTAGTAATAGTCGTAGAGGTTGGGTAGCCCTGTTTCTGAGGGGCCTACCAGAAAGGTTAGTGTCTTGGAAATCGTGTATGATCTTTCTCCTTCCTAACCTGGTGATTAGCTCATGAACTACTTTTCATGGCTATTTTTATTTCTATGGAAACAAGGTTTACGTGATCACAGCCTTAATTTTGCCTCCCCCAGAACATTTGGCAGAACTCAACTAGCTCGTTCAAACTTACAGAGGAGTGTCAGACTTGGACGCAACTGAGTCAGTTATTTTGTGTGAAAGTCAGTATTTGTGCAAAGGAGAAAGATCCCCAAACACCCCCAGAAGAATGAAACACAGCACCGTACTCTTCTTGCACATTAGAGAACCTACAGAGATCTTACAGAAGTGATCTCGCCCACAAAATCTTGTTACGTGTACCGAAAAGAGACACAGTAGACAATACATTCCTGCACACCAGTTAAAAAAAGATTTGCAGGCCAGAACTTGGTGTGTTCTGATATTCCAGTTAGAAGAGAACAGACAATCTGGGCTGGTCACTTGTATGTTAACAGTTTGTACCACACTAAAATCACAGTTCAAACATGCATGTGGGTACAGAGAGAGTTTAGCTAATTTCTTCCACAACTTTCTAGTTAGTCAGAAATGTAACACACATTACGCTTTCTGAAAATTCAGGCAGGTTCTGTCTCAGTGTAGCTTAAAGAAAATGCTAAGTCATAATTTAGCCATCCTACACTTGGAATTTCTGGAATACAGCTGGAATTTTCTTTCTACAACTTATTTTTCTGTAACTGTTAATTTTTAAGTACTGGTAATGACTTTTTTCCAGACAGGAAATTAAGTCCGTGATCATGCCATTAAGAGACACATTCTGAAGATCAGAATATATCTCCACCCTCTCCCTATTAAAAAAAAAGTAAATATGGAAGCCGATAAGAGTGAGAACCCTAAAGACTTCTGCAAATGTGGCTATTTTAATCATTCTTGGCAAGCATATAACAGAAAAAATATGGCAAAAATTCTCCTAGTTTAATGCTAAAGTGCATTCCACATTTGAGATTACAACTAGAGCTGAATACTAAATTGCTACCCCCATGGCTTGGAGAACTTAAAAGTAATCTGATGGAATTCTACCACTTCTGAAAAATATTGACTTTATGTTGGAGTACTTTCAGATGTGTTGGAATCTTAAGTTTTTCAAGAAGTTTTAAAGTGTGTTGGAGTATCAATACAGTGCTTATTTAGAGAGAGGAAATAAAAAACGCTTATACACGTGATGACACGTCTTATTGCCAGTAAGAGCATTACTATTAAATCTGCTAATTTTCTGAATTGTCTTCATTAGCGTACAATTTGACTTAAATATGGTAAAGTTTTTGGTTTGATTCCTTAAATGGTGGGAAACTAGGTTACAAAGTGTAATGATAGTTTCTTTGAAAATTATACTCAATTTATCTGAAAAGCTAAAGACATGGAAACTTAGGAATCTGGTTTTAAACGTGTGGCAAGAAGTGGTTAAACAGGGAGTGTGAGACGTCAGGTACTACCAGAAGAGAGACAGCCTTTATGCTGCTCCGAGTTCTTAGCTCTTTTACTCCCGATGGCAGAGCCAGAAGTTACGTAACACCGAGTTAGCGATACTTCACATTTTCCACATCTATCAGAGTTGTTCCAGTTTTCCTTTGATTGCTATCTATGAGGGGAAGTTGGAAGCTTTGAAATAAATGAAAAAAATTTTATGTCTTTTTCCATTATTACTAATCAACATGCCAACATTTGATCTTTTTTAAAAGTACTGAAATTCCATGGAAGATACTTAAAATCTTACAAGTCCACAGCAAAAGAAAACATTATCTGCTGAAGATGAAAGCAGTAGCTAAGCAGCTCCATTAAAATTATTCATCATTGCTGCCATGAAATAAGCTACAGTTTCAGAACACTGTAGAAAAGATTCAACTGTAGCAATGGATATAAGGATATTTATAAAAGTTTAAAACCATATAGCAGGAAGCCAATTGTTAATTCCTTTGTTCTGACAAAACTTGAAAGCCATACAGAGTTGTAAATGCTATTCTTTTTGTTGATGCTTCAGATTTAATAGTTAGAAATATCTTTGAAAGGAAACTGAAGTTTATACAAGTGGTCAAAATAATAGGTGGTCTAAGGCTGTGGGAGGAAAAGACTAGGTGTTAGTTGCCTATTACAAGCTCTTGACTGCTAAGACTGCTAGTAAAGTTTGTAATATGAAGGAGGTGTCTTTGTGTTCAGTATAGGAAGAACTATACAGAATTTGACAACTGAAGCGCGATCTTTTGAATCATTATAAATAGAAATTTAATAGTTCTATAGTAGCAAGGTGAAGACTCCTGAAGACTACTTGTAAGTCACAAATAAAGAGGCTGCAGAAAAATTATATTCATGTCCTTTTGGACTGGCTTCAAATTTGATTAAAAAAAAAATCCCCTACTCATTTTCAACGACAGCTGTATAAAATACCAACTTTAGTCAGTTACAACTCTGCAACATACTCCAGTTGTATCTGAATTTGTAAGGAAGGAGGCAGAAATCTGGAAAACGTCTCCATGCTGTAAGAGAATATTTTCATCTTGAGACTCTTTAATACTAGCTAATATCACATTAAATTTAGCTTTTTCCTAAGCTTCACACACATTGATGCAATTTTAACATATTACTAATTATCAGGAACTAAAATGTTCCATATGCTTATGCTACTAAACAGTGCCTGTCCTGTACAACCACGATAAAAGACTGCCTCATTAATGATACAGAAGCAGCAGCAAACACCAGCTATACTGAGTATTTCAGCTAAAAATCTCTTTTTTTTTTTTTTTCCAGTATAGTAAGCTTTTATAAATTGAAGAAAACACTCATCTGTTACCTAAAACTGATGCACTTCAATTGTAGGGCTGGGGTTGTGTTGTTTTTCTGTGGAAAGATAGAGTGGGTAGAACCTGGGTCACCAGGAAGTCAGCTTCCTAATAATAGGTGATTCCTGTTTTAAATGTCAAGTTATGTCTTTGAATGTCAGATAGAGAAAGTAGCTAGCAGATGATGTGACACACATATATTTATGACAATATATGCCTAAAGACAGAATCCCTGGGTTGAATTTGATTTCTCTGGCAAATTCACATCCTATTCTTGCATTGTTTTCTATACAGGTAGAACTTTACTGTTTCATAAAATCATCATAGAATGGTTTGGGTTGGAAGGGACCTTAAAGACCATCCAGTTCCAAGCCCCTGCCATAGGCAGGGACACCTTCCACTAGACCAGGAACACCACTCATTTGCGACTTCTTACAGTGTGAAAACCCTCCCACCATCTGTAGTACAAGAACAACTGTCATCACTGTTTTTATCAAGTGCATAGATTCCTGGAAACAAATGAAGCTATGTTGGCCAACTTAAGGGACACAGACAGATCATTAAAGTTACTCAATGTGTCTGTAGCATGCTAAATTTGAGTGATGATGTTAACCAGTATTTCACACCATAAATGATATCATATGGACTTTCACTTGTCCTTCTATACTAATCTTTTCCAAATCACACTGTACACTCTGTACACTAAGGGCTACATATGTGCCAAATCTCCAGTTTAAGAGTTCAGCTGTCTATACTGCTACTGCTCTAAAAAAACTACTGTAACAGTATCTCAAGTAAGCTGCACAGCTTTTTACAAGTCAATGGGACTACAAACAGAAAACTTAGTAAGGTAAAAAGCAGGTATAAAAGGAATAACTTTCAGTTACCTATAGTGTCACAACAGCTCGCAATTCTCAGTTTTGATGAAAATTTGCATAGAACTTTAGGCTTTATGCCCCCACAGCACAGCTCAAATCTTTAATGTGCAGGACGCTGCATTTAAACTACTAATAAGAGTTTGAAGAAACTTCTCTCTGGTCAAAAGTTTTAACAATTAAAGCATGTACTTGTCGAAGTGAGTGAACAAGTCTACCACACTGTCTATGTCAACCTGAGATTTATATACATAGAAAAGTGCAGCAAAATAGGTTGTATGTTGCTTCTTTCCAAAGCAAATAAAGTACAGGGCCATCTACAGAAAGAGAAATAGCCAGGACTTTACTCCAAGATATTATATGATGTTACACACATAGTTTTTCGAAGTGAACAGAGAAATAAAGCTGTAAGTTTTAGATTTTAATATTCTTCATAGGCAGAAATTTGGAGTAGCCCATATTATTGGGCCATTTTCTTGAAGTCACACAGAATGCCTAACTTTTAAATCAAAACCAATCATAGAATCATAAAATGGTTAGGGTTGGAAGGGACCTTAAAGACCATCCAGTTCCAACCCCCCTGCCATGGGCAGGGACACCTTCCACTAGACCAGGCTGCTCAAAGCCTCATCCAGCCTGGCCTTGAACACTTCCAGGGATGGGGCATCTACAACTTCTCTGGGAAACCTGTGCCAGTGCCTTCCCAGAGAGGTTGGTGAGAACTTCCTGATATCCAATCTAAACCTTCCACGACTCTGGGGGTACGGCTTGTGCCCTTGCCAGTGAAGACCCGAGGCAAAAAAAAGCATTGAGTACCTCGGCCTTCTCCATGTCCTGGGAAACCAGCTCTCAGGTGGCAAAAGCTTACTGCACTTCTATTAAGTATGGGACTATATTCCTCTCATACTGAATTTAATCCTGGTCTAGCCAGAGGTTTTAATATTAATTTTACTTTCACACATCTACGTCATAAACTACTGAAAGCAAATAAAGATAACAAAATTGAAACTCCAACTTTTACTACATAAAGTAGTACAGCTTAAATTTTGAAGATGCAATTTGTTCCTATATCAACTTTTCAATTTTTATTAATTTGGAACTGAGTGAAACTGAATTAACATGGTTTGGTTGGTGCCTACAAACACCCTTTGCACAGAAGTAACTGCTACCCTCAGGATGAATTTGTTTGCAGAGGCCAAAGATATCAATGCTAATAGTTCTTTATCATTTGCTTGGCACTAGTTTGTGATGAGATCTTTCTCCTCCCCTTTGTAGGCCTTATGATGGTATAGGGAA
>NW_010236663.1:58788-71468 GCF_000690775.1 Eurypyga helias
GATGTCAAGGCAGAAGTTCTTGCAAGTCCTTACTCTTCAGAAGTAGGAGTGAGGCAAATTACACAGCCAGTTGCAAATTGTTCTCCAGAATTCCAGCTTCTGACATCTGAGCTGCCCCATTCTGTTCATAACCTGCTGTTACAAAACACAGTTCTGAATCTCAGTTCTAAAATTTACCAGCAAAACATCTGGGACAAAAACAAACAAAAAAAAAGGCATTAAGAGCTTACTGCTTATGCAAATGACCAAGAAAATGGCACAGAATAGTAAGCATTCTTCTCATAAGCTTGAAGAAAGGTTTTCTATGGGGTGTGGTTTTTGGTGGTTTTTGTTTGTTTGGGTTTTTAAAATTATTATTACACAATGGAGTTAGAACTTTCCACACCATAGAATTTTAACCTCATAGATTACTATACATATCTAATCTTAAACTTTCAGGTTAAAATTCTATGGTGTGAATAGATTACTATACATATCTAATCTTCAGCTCCGGAGGTGAAGGAGAATGACAAGGACATAATCAGTATTTTTCTGCAGAACAGTTCTAGTTGCCTGCCAAGATAGTGGTTATTTAGTCATAGAATAAATAAACAGCATACCCTTTAAGTTGAGACAGAGAACCTAAGACAGTGTGGAAAATAAAAGGTTTTGATTTTTACTGAAAGGGGGTGAGAAGAGGGAGTGACAGGGTACCAAGATTATTGTCAGGTGGAGCTTCTTGCCATTTGAGCTACCAACTCAATGACCTTTCGTCATAAGGACGAATTGAAATTCCCTGTTAGCTTCACGTATGTTGACTAGGACTGCATGCAAAAGCAAATATCTGAGGAAGCATATTTGTGCAGGAGAAACCCAAAGGGAATGTAAAAACCCAGATGAAAACCAGATGGGAAAGTACGTCAAAAACTGAAAGCCACCATTAAGCATGCCCTGGTATGTGAATATGTATTTTTTTTTCCCCTCTCATTATGGGCAGAAAAGGCAGAGAATGCACTGTGTTAATGCTAATATTGAAAGATCTCACTCTATCCCACTATGCTACTTAGCACAAAAATTTTACAGCTGTATCCATCTTGTGTAATATTCAACAGTATTTTTTATTATGTGTAGCATAATTGACAATTTGCCAACATCTCACTGTTTTCTCTGTAAACGCTACAGTCTTTAAAGGAGGGAGAGATGGATGAGCATTAATGCAAAATTCCCGGCACTCTTCCCATAGTCACCAGTTTCAACTCTGTGAAATAAGAACAAGCCATGCTTCAAAGTTTCCAAATCTTCTTACAAGCAAGATACCTGTCATCATGCATGGCATTCGTTGCCAGATGAGCAGGCTGGATGAGCCAAGTGTGTTCTACTCCCTGGCTGTCCACTATGATTTTGTGACAGCCTGCAAACTATTCAAGTTGCAAATACTACCATCTCTTCCCTCAGAGTGCACTAACAACTCGGATATACACCAGCCCGTGGACCAAATACCGGTTCCCTCTCATGCTCTGCAGCTGTGCTCCTGTAGCTCTCTTGCCCATTCAAATCTGTTCTCACATTTCTTGTTTTTATCATTTCTTGTCATAGTTGCAGTTTTCTGGCTTTTAACTCCAATTCCCCTTAGTCATCACCTTCTGCTTTCAACTGTAGCGCCTTCTGGTCCTGCCACCATACATTATACTTCTTGACATCAAGTCCCTTTACAACATATCTTTAGTCTGTATATTGCTTAACAGTTTAAATTTCTTCACAGAACGTGGTTTCAGTAATATTCACTATATATTCTTCAAAATCATTGCTGGTTTTATTCAAAAAACACTGGTATGTGAAGCCTGTTATTCCCTGGGGAGGTCAGATTCTCCTTGCTTTGAAACCATCTGCAGTGTGGCTGGCTCGAGCCCTGAGACGACACAGCAAATCTGGGCAGGCTCCGATACCACTGTCTTCTGAGAGTGTGCTGAGCGCCGCGCTGAGATACTGGTCACTTTTGTACTGGCAGACTTCAGTGATACCTGGTTACTCTTCTTGCGTGGAGGGGGGGAAAACCAAAACACCAACAGAACTATGCTGCATAACCAGCAAAAAAAAAAAAAAAAGAAAAAGCTGAGAACAACCTAGTTTTCCCAGCAGTAACCCAGGAAATGTCTCCTGAGGTGACTTCTGCTGTAACTCTGGCGAAGCAGTAGTTCTGAAAGGCTACACTGAGCCTGCAGACAGAGTAACATCAGTGCTAACTGCATCTTCCCAAAAGCGCTTTCCTAACCTACTGCTAATACAGCTACCCAGGAAATGAGATTTTCTTTCAAGTTCACTTTTTTTTTCTGCCCCAATAGAACAGCTTTTAAAACGCATCATATTCCAAGCAAACTGTACTGTGACTCTGTAGCTCTTCCCCAAGGCCCAAATGTGTTGACAAGTCTTCCAACCTCACCTTCTGAACAGGACCACAAAACCTGATTATTTTAGCCTGAGTCTCTTTCCACACCTTTTCTTCTTTTCAAACCCTCTTCATTTACTAACAACAGAGGAATCATGTTTTACAGCAGCAAACAGCTAATTAGTAACTCAAACATACTTCTCAAAAAAAAAAAAAAGCTAAAGAACTGGTCTGTCAACGCAAGTTTTGCTAAAAGTTACTCAAAATGCACACTCTCTCTGCCTCTCCACAAAGGCACAGTCCGTGCTCTATTTTCTCAGTATCTTTTTCACAGGTAAATCTCAAGACTCTGCTGCTTTCACACCTCTTTTGCACACCACCCCCACCACCACCCCCCACTCCCCAATAAGCTCAGACACTTGTGATCCCATACATAGGCTTGACTGAAAAATGAACAAGATGACATGGCAGGTCCCAAGGTAACGGGTATTTCCCAATTGATAGTGCTTGGTGTTTCCCACTGACTGCTCTGATCATACTTGGTTGCCTGTCAGCCTGCTCCAAACTAATTCCATAAACTCACATTAGCTGAGCAGGCTAACTGAGGTGCTTGTGATAAGTATTCATAAGGAAAATACAGATTTCTCTCAATTCTTACCGCCACTTCATCCTTGCATAAAATGATTCAATCTGTGGGTGTTTTGCCATTTAGGTGAAAGATGTGATTTCTTGAAGTTACTTAGCTTATACTAGATAGTAAAGTCTGCGTAGATTTATCCTTTAAACAGGTACTAGTAGATCAAAAACTCTGAATACACACACAGCACATTTTTCCTGTTGAGGTAACTTTCCCCATATCCAGTTTTTAGCAGAAGCACAAGAAAAGCAGATTTCAAATGCTAGGCTTTAGAAGATCCTGCCTATCAGCTGCTTCATACTATTGATTTGCTTTACTACTACCAAAAAATTAGAAGAATGAATTGATCACAAAAAATGAAACACAATAATCTGCTTCTGCTGCTCCCTGCCCTCCACCCCCACCTTCAGAAGTATATCTCTGACTGGTTAAAGTAGATGATACACAATGTTGATTATATTCCAGGAAATACGCAAAAATATTTTGCATATGGCCACCCAGACAACTTGTGCTTTAACCACATAAAAAGAGTTCTAAGAATATGATCTACAATTAATGTGATAACAAAGTTATGACCATAAACATATTAGAAAATGTTTACTTAATTTTGCATTAAAATGTATCTTTAAAGGTCTTCTATTAAAATTTAGAAGATTACTGAAGAAAGTCTAAGTAAGACAGAGTATTTGAATTTTACATAGATCATATAGGCAGTGATAGATACATCGTAAAATCTGTATAGCAAACAGCTGGAGAGATTTTTTTTTAGAAAAATGTATAATTAAATTAACTTTTAGATCAACTTTTAGTTAATGAAATTGTAGTTTTAAGTTATGTAAAAATCAAGCCATGATCCTGCTATATTGAAGTCTGTAACAAGTACAAAAGCAAGTTGTACTGCTGAAGTAGGAAAGACAGTCAAAGTCCTAAAAGCCTCTGGTTAAATGCCCTGCAGTAACTTCTAAACCAGCATCTTCCAGCAATTAAGCACAAGTAGAACTAACAGTTAGCACTGCTAGGCGTTAAGTAGGGGATATGCACATACACCGCAGCCAAAATTTGGCATACTGCAAGGTAAACTGTAGTCTCTTTATGCAGCACACCTGAATTCAGTGTAGGTCTGAAATAACAAGCAGCAGTATGTGTGGGTAAGGATGTATTACAGATGATGTGTGAGAGAAGTCCTGAGCCTCAGTTATTTAAGGTTCCATTATTCTTCTGTAGAACAAAATGCTCGGATGCCTTGACTGAACTCTAACTTTGTTATGTTTTGTTCCAATCCTTTTCCATCCATTCAGCAACCAGTTCTTTATACTGGATGTTTAATCTCACACCTTATTTGTTACTTTTTAACATTAAAACCTGCTAGATTCTTTCAAATAGAATTACTTTTCCATTACACAAACACTTTCATACCAGCATTTGTTAACGACAGGGGATGCTATCAAGACAGACCAGAGTAAAAAGGCAAGGGTCTTTATTTTCTAAGAAAAGTTTCTTGTACTTTTAACTTTTATTGGGGCATGATTAATACAATGACGTCAGCAAGGTAAGGGGACAGGTTTTTTGCAAAAATATGCCAAGAACTCTTAGTCTTCGAACACTAGATGTGCGTCTGAACTACATATGCTTCATTAACTTAACACTGTGACTTTCAGATACCATATATAAGCTACGTTCAAACTGATCAATTGATCAGTGTCATAAAGTTAACCAAAGCAGTGGCAGCTCAGGCTGGTTGGGTGGTGGGAATCTCAACAGGCCTACTGGCCCGAGATCCATCTTGTGCTCTGTTCATGCTCAGCACAGAAGGGAAATGTTCTGGTGGGGCCTATGCTAGCAGACAGGTAGAGCGGGCTTTCACCATGAATGTTTGAATATAACTAAATCCCTTCCCAGATTGTTATGCCTCATCTTTTGCTGGGAAGGCTTCTAGTGTTTAGTCAATCGGTTAGGGACGACAGAAAAATGCTTTTCAATTAAATTACTCTTATTCAAGCAAAACCAGGAATACTAAGATAATGCTCTCTGTCTATAAATAAGAGGATGTAACAATTAAAGTATCAACAGAAAAGCAATTAACAGGAGCGCTTTCTGAGCAGGAAAGCAAAGTAGGGTTTTTACAGCAGTAACGTCGTAAGTGCCATGGTCCAAACATGCAAAGCAGGTTAGGAAGATTTGTTTAGAATCCATCTATAATTCAGCCAGCTAGGACTTGCAGTAGATCAGATCCCACCTTCATGAAAGCATTTCAGAACAGCAATGAAGTGCAGAATATTTAGGTTTTGCCCAAGTCTCAAACAGTTTCACTGCACTCTTAAAGATTCCTCTGTAACTAAAAGGATGTCTGCCTAAATAAAGTCCTCAAGAAAAATCCTCTTCAGACCCCAGAAGAGCAGGTCAAGACTTGGAAGGGAAGCAGCAAAGGCACTGAATGGTTGAAGTCTGGTTTCCAGAAGCGAGCAAGGATCAGTGACCAGAGCAAGCTCAAACACCCAAGGCTTAGAGCACACTTGGCCCAGCCGCTGCCACTGGGTAAGGCAGTTTGGTGAGAGTCCAAGCAGGGCACTGGACCGTAGCTGTGACAGCAGCACTTCACGCCTCGCTGTAACGGTCTTCTCTTACTGCCAGCTCCCCCAGTGCGACTAACACCTTCGAGTCTTCGTAATTTATACATCCAGAATCGTTACCTGCTTCAGGTAAGAGATGGTTTTATATAAGCAACAAGTTTAACTATGTTTCCCCTCCCAGTATCTACCAAACTCTGACCTGGGTGGGGGGTGTGTTTGTTAAGGGATTTTTTGTTTGGTCTTTTTTAAAGAAAAGAAACTCAAACATAGAACCACTCACCCGAAGAAAGTCAAAACTTTTTGAGAATAACTGTACTTGAACCCCACTAAACAGAAACAACATAAGTTACTCTGAGGCATTACTGCAAACCAAAACATATTTACCCAAAAGAGCGCATTTGCTGCATATAGCGGTACAAGTTAATAGTTTAGAATCAGATACTTATAAAAAGCATTTTTTAAGGAAGAGTCTCTCTTAAAAGAAAAAAGAAGGATTTTCACATGATCTCACTTACAAAAAAAATCTGGTTTAAATTGCCCTACGTGTCCTGGCCTCAAGCCCATTTTTACTGAAGGCCTTTCCTGTATTGTTCCATAGGGGATGGGAAACTCTACAAAGTTTACCTTAAAAGGATGTGTCAGATGCACAGTGTATATGGTGTTACATAGCTACAGAAGCTAACAAGTCCGAGTACAAAGAGATTTCTCTCCTTTATTCTCCAAGGCAAATTATACATTATTTGGAGGCAAGAGAAAGCCTCCAAATTAGTGTTCTTACAAAAAATGCAGAGGTGGGGGGGGGGGAATAATCACTCATGTGCCAATATCCCAAAACAATGCATGCATGCATCCATCTGTCTTTTAAGGGTATTGACTCAGCAACAGGAATTTAATAGGTATTCTCTAAATTTTAAACTAAGTCTAAGCCTGAAACCACACAAAAAACCACATTCACTTGTACAGTTTAAACATGCAAGGATTACTGTGATGCAAATTAACTTTTTTTATTTTCTGAGACTAATAATCCCATTTAATCATGACTGTCAAACTATTTGCAAATATTTCTATGTATCTATTTCAGATGTGTTCTGGCTATAGGGGCCTGAGCTTGCATGTAAAGGATGCAAGAGTTGATACTTATCCCACACCCTTAAACATTAACCTCAGCAAGTTTTATGGTTTTCTATCACTAGTAAAAGTTTTACTGGAAGTTTATTAATCCATCAGAAACATGGTCACTATGATACATTTTATAAATTAACAGAAAGTGTTCTAAATTTGAAAGTGCAGATGCAGCATATTTCCTAAGGTTAAACATAAAAGTTTACAGCAAACATCCTCACCCTCAATTTACTGAGGCACCATGCTTTGCTGGTGGCAGTACTGGGAGTTTCTATCTGTTCTGCCTTCATGCACACAGGGAAGCAGACTGGTAGAGTGTTCTACCTCTCCTTTGATGTTCATGAGGCAGCAGCAGCTAATCCTGGCTATGCTGTGCCATTCATCACCTTCCTCTTAGAAAAAATAGAGTAAGCCAGATGACAGAACTGGAAATTATATCTCTCAGAGAGCGCTTAAGATGGGGCAGCAATACATGTCTCACAGTTCAAGAACCGCACTGTTCCAAGTGACAGTTTTGAGACACATGAGGACTCCGAAAAACAACTTTGAACTTGGCAATAACACGTCAAGGTTTACTGGGGATTTAAATCATCAGGAAAAAAGAAATTAACTCCAGTATCAGTGGTTTACAGCAGCAACTGACAGATGTCACCAGGGTAGCCACTTTCACAGGTTTGTTTCATCTCACCTACTCGGGGCTGCTGAGGAATGAAACTGGGTAGAGGGTATGTCTGCCTAGCAGAGTTGAGCAAAGGCTCCCAAAGGCAAGTTTCCTTGCTGGTGGGCTTGGGCACACAGGCAGAATGGACAATGCCTGGCTGACAAACACTGGAGCCTTTAAGCAGATGGCAGGGGTGCTAACATCCAAGTCGCTGGCCAAGGAAGTGTTTCCATGGCAAATTACTTGCTGCTGCTTATCATAGAGAGATGTATCATAGGCATGAACTGTCAACTCAATACTACAGCGGTTTCATCACCATCACTTTGTATCTGTTACCAGGTCTAGTTATTACTGCTGTAGTATTAATACTTCTACTGAGGCAGCCACAGAATCGGAAACCTCCACCTGACATGCTCAGGAGAGACGACCTGTCCTGAGATACTAACAGTGAAAGAGGAAAATGGATTAGACACACTGAGATAGAGAAGACACTCTGAGGTAGACAGTAAAGGATGAGGATGAATGGAGGTACCGCAGTTAAGATTCTCCACTGCTGGAATACCTTCCACCTTTAAAAAAAACCCACAAACAAACAAAACCAAACAAATCTAACCCAAAACATGAAGGTATTGACTAGGGCTACTGCATTAATACCACTTCTCAATCAACATGAATTCTTCACTAGAATACAAATTAATATGTTGCTACAGCTTAAGAAAACTAGTGTTTCACTGGGTTTCTTGAAAAAAAAAAAAAAATCCTCTGCAAAATTTCCAGCAAAAGGTTAAACTTGTGTTTCAGGAACTGAGGTGAAAAACACATTCCCAGAAGCATAAGAGGCTTCTGCCCAGAAATGGAACACCACATGAGTTGGAAGTCGAGGGAAGCATGCAGCAGAACCATTTTCTAGGAAATGGTGTGGAACCCAACTTACTGAAACTTATTATTGTCAGTCAAGGTAAAACTAAGCATCAGAAAGAAGTAACCAGCAGGGATATTGTAAGTAAGTTGGAAGATTCTCATCATTTGGTTGCAGATACATTATAAAAAGCATCTTAAGTCTGACAAAACACAAGTTTTCATTGTTTGTAACATTAATGTGTTCTAAGTGATACATGTAGTTATTGTGCCAAACACTGGCTAACTTTAAAACTTAACTGTGGAATAATTCCACTATTGTATTTATATTTTGTCGACAGTTTTACTGTTGACTCAGTTATCAAAACTGTACTATCAAGTACTATTCTTTTATGCTGAATGCATTCTGTGCATCTAGTTGATAGATTTCTTTACTAAACCTGTAGCAGAAGTTTTCACTCAGCAGTTCATTCATCCATGTGTATTATAATTACAAAGGAGGTTAAGGAACAGCTATTAAAAAATAGGATGCTTAAAGATTAACACAACAAGAGATTTTTTGAAGACAATAAATATAAAAGACAAACTTATGAAGTTGTCCATTTGAACTGCAGATCTGTTACTAAAGCCTGGATCCAGCTGGAAAAAAAACTCACATCTCTTTGGAAAACATACAGAAATTGGATGCAAAGAAAAGTTTCAGTGCTATGCACACTGAAACTGACATTTAGCTAGTGAATGTTAACCTCAAGAGCTCTGCTCAACTATCAGACACCATGAATTAATTGCAGCAAACTGAAGTTCAGTGCTTGATCTTGTAAAATCCTACTGCTGTTTCCTCTGAAATTTCCTTTGTGAAATCTCAGTGTATATATTTTTATTATATTTCTGACAGCACCAAAATATTGGATTTTAAATTTATTTTCCATGCAACAAACTTAAGATTTATATCACAGAAAAGGTTACGCAGGCTGATTTTAAACTGAACACCCGAATTTATTTCAAAACTTGTACATTAAAGATAGCACTTTTTTAAAGGCTACATAGACATCTACATGCAAGACCATGGGAATGAAGAGATCCTACACTGTCAGTTATTATCACAGAAGATATCTACCTGTGCACTCAAAGTGTATTGTCTTTATCCAGTACAGTCCCCATTTTTATTACATCACATTAGCAACAAACACTCTTACCCAAGGTTCATAAGATTCAGTAAGGAAAATAGACTACAGGAAGCACGGAAAGGTAAACAAGGATATAGTAGGAACAGTTACATTTTAAGAATGAAAAAGGCATTATATGCTGTTTTGAAATGAGGGTTGAGATTGAAGGAGGAGAGGGCCTAGCAGTCCAACTATAGGAAGCCAAAACTCCATCTAGCTATTAAATCACTAACTAAAAAATTTGAAAGTTAATGAATCAAATCTGATTTCCAGTTAAAAGTATTCATAAAATAGTAATTTCTGGAAAAAGCAATTAAATTTGTTTATTTGGCCTGTAGCAAGTGAAATACAGTATAAGAATTTTCTCCTTAGTTTCAGGAGGAACACAGTAAGCATACCTAGGTTAATATTATTCACTGCAGAATTCTTTTTCATTAATCTGTATTTGATCTCGAGAAGAAAAGCAGAAGTACTACTGCCTGCCTGCACAACTGCAAAATAGGGAGATATTTTGTATACAGGCTTCATTTCTCTAACAGCCTCCATTTAAAAAACTTTTGTTTCCCTTCCTTTTCCGTATCGCTAGTGCTTGACCTTTCAGGATGGCAGCTGCTGGGACAGACCAACTCGCCTCAATTACTCAGCTCTCTTTAAAAAGTTTGGGAAATGGTACTGACCAGTGCTGGGTTCCTGATATATGGAATGAAGGTCAGAGACTAGAGTCAAAACACAGGATAGCCAAATGCTATGTGAAGTTCAACTTTCCATACAGACCATATTTCTGCCCAGCCTTCCTTTCACATGGAGATGAAACTGGCAGTGTATCAAACCTAAGTTGAGGGAGAAGATAAATGCCTGCCTGATACAAATACCATTTCCATGGGAAGGGTGGAGTCACCAGGAAGCACCTGAATGAACTGGAACCTCTCCTCCTGCCCAGCACTCCTGTTTGCTCCACACCTTGTGCAGCAAGACAGTGGAGCAAAAACTTCTGCAAATGTCTTACCTACCTCAGTGGTAAATCGGAGACAAATCTAACATTAGTTTGTAGCTTTATCTGCCTGCATCACCACCTCAAGCTATGCTAACCTCATGTACTGCAGACACCCTAACCCATCGCTTAAGAAGCAAATTACTTATTGCCTGCTGAAGGAACTATCCATTTCAATCAGCTTAAAGGGCTCCTCACTGAATATTTGTTTTGGATCAAATATTTTCTGTGATCTCAAGTAAACAGGGAATCAGCTTCAAAGGGGTTACACTAGTTTGACTACCTACACATTTCTCATGCAGAGAAGTTTCCTTACAGCTGGGAACCAGTAAACAAATTCCATCCTTTATTTGTAGGAAGGAGGAAAAGAGATCCATAACAGAGATCAGACACCTCATCAGTGTGAGCTAAGGTAAGGAGCAAAACAAGCGAAGGGCGGAGCCTCAAAAAGGGAAAAAACCCCACCAAACACCTAAACACCAAACTAAACAAAGATTTTAAGCTTAGAGATGGAATCTTGAACATCAATTAAACAAAATTCTTATAAAGCATATATTATATTCATCTATTCAAATACCTTAGGAAACAAAAGGTCTCTCTGAACACTAATACAATGTCAAATGAGAAAATAAAGAATAAAACCCAAAACTAAGAGACTTTTCTATCCAGTACAGCTGGCCCTCAGGCAGCACAGCTATCAACACATCTGTTTTCTGCAGAGAAACACTGCTTGGGGATTAGCACAGAAAATTTCAAACAAGGGTCTCTGACATTCACTATCATTCAAGCAGGGAGGTACCACAGCTACTTACAAACATTACACCAACACCACATTAAAAAAAACCCAACCATAACACAATAGTTTGCATGAAGGTCAGTGTTTTGGAAAGCGCGATTATGCCCAGTGCCAAAAAAATGATCCACCGAGAGTTGGAAACTAGATGCCGTTCTTCAAATCTTTATGAGACAGAAGGATCTGGAAAGCGGAATTTATGATCTTTACAGAGACATCATTCTCTGATCCTCTGGAACTACACAGAGAAACAAGAACATACCTAATGCACAGACCCATGCAAGATACTAACGAGGAGGTACGCAATGTATCTGTCTATAACAGAACTGCTTTGAAATTTGACCTCTTACAGTAAGAGCAACATTCTCAAAGTTTTATCTTTTGCTGGAGTTTTTGCTGTTGGTCGGGGTCTTTTGGGCTTGCCTGTTTGGTTTTTTTTGTTTGTTTTTGAAAGGAGTTCATTTGTCTTTGGCACATTTGAGTAATTTTTAATGTCACTGCTGCAGTGACATTTCCAAGGACTGCAGCAGAAGCCTGCACACAAGTAAAGTGAGGCTGCCAACAGAACATCCATCCCTCTACAATATTTGCACAGAAGAAAGACCAGAAAGCAAATGAAAAAGCAGACACCCAGCAAGAAAAAGTAGAAGGCCCTTCACATAAAGGCATGAAATGCACCAGCTTCAGACCCTGTGTTAATGCATGGGCTTGGGACAGTTCCTCGCAGGATGCCAAGGAAGCTGATGACAATAAAAATCTTGAGAGACAGAATGAAGAAGCTCTTCCCATCCTGACGCCATCAAGGGATCACTGTAAGCCTACATGATTCTGACAATATTTCTTGACGTAGAAGAGCATTTACCTTCCTCCTAATTCATATGCATTCATTTTAATTTTTTTTTTTTTTTTTTAAAGATTGTAACCGTGTAGATAAATCAGAAAGTTTACACACCAGAAGCAATTGCTCTGGAAGACATTTGGGTACCTAATGTCAAACTCTGCAGCAGAATCCCACAACCATCCTGAGAAGGGCAATAAAGAAAAACAGTGTATTTTGTGAAGTTTCCAATATACTAACTTAGTCCTTCTGCACAAATTACAATGTTTAAAGTGAACTACTTTTCTCCCTCCTCCCCCTTCTACTCAGCTACAAGTAAAACAGGATTCGGGGATTTGCTGACGCCTGAACACGGACACGTGTGTGAAATAACCAGCTACTGAAGAGCACGTTTAGACTTTAGGCCTGTGAATACAGACACAGAGCACCAACTTATCCCTGGCTGTTTACCGGTGTGATTTTCATCGCCAGGGGTTTTCCTCTGACCAGGCAGTTGTTCACCGCGCGGGAAGTCTGTGTAACAGGGCACTAACACACGCACAGAATAGGGGACAAGTCAAAGAGATGCCAGAGCAACGCGGCAGAACAGCGCACAAAAGGCGCGCGGCTCTAGGGCAGCGAACGCTCCGTCGCGACTTTGGTGCTGCCGGAAGCCGAAGCGCCGGGGGCTGTGACAAAC
>NW_010236664.1:0-26045 GCF_000690775.1 Eurypyga helias
TGATTCTATGATTCTATCATAAATCTTGTGGAAGAGAGGAAAGATTTCCTAATAATGTACGGCTTCAGACCAACAGCTGTGTAGAAGATAAAATTCCACTGTCCTATGCGTTTTCAGACACATAAATTGGTCCAAGTAGCAGAGTAGGGAATGAAAGGAAGAAGGGAAGGGAGAAGGGAAGCTTTGGTTATTAAACAGAAAACTACTTTGAAAGGCTTTCCAGTAAAAAAAAAAAAAAAAAGGAAGTTTGGAGAAAAAGTGATATTTTCCTCACAGCCTTTTTGTATCAAAATTTATTATTTCATCCAGCAGAAGTGATACAGAGTTCTGGTTTCTGATGAATCAGCAGTCCATGACTTCTTTCACAAACCACATTTATCGTGCACACAGAGTGGGAGAGGGTATGGAGTGAGGCACTAAATATGGCTGGGTGGTACTAGAAACCTGTTCCAGACCTGGTATTAGCCTGTGGTTTTGCCCTTTACCTCTTCAAATGTGGCAGATTTCATAAGAAATATATATAGTACATTTCTATGCTTCAAATCAATAAACAACTCTATTTTTTGGTCTGTTCAGTTTATTAAAAATTGTTGGAAAGTTTTGCCTTCCCCAGAAATTATGAGAACAATTTCTTCCTAATTTTTGCTGCCACTGTCACAAGTTACATTCTTAAGAAATAGCTATTTTGGGTAGTGGAATGAAAACAAGAAATATTCCCTCTCTGAAGGTAATGGTTGGTATTAAACCTAAAACCCCAGAGCAATGTGAAAGTGTAGGATGATCATGCAATATGACCACTATATCTCTCCTAACTTCTAAGGAGTGATTTTTATGTGTTCAAAAAAGCTCTGATTTTTTAAAATTTCTGCCACATTACTCTGCTTTGTTCAACTGCATATCTTAACATCCAAGCCTCTGAGTTGTAATTTATGTCTCCTTACTACCTGTGAATGGGATTCAACTGCCTTGTTAGGTACAGATGTCTATTTATGAGTGAATAAGAGTTATGCAGATTTATCTTGCCACTCCACTCCCTCCCCATTCCCAAAGCTCACTTAATGTTTGAATCCAGCTGTAGGTTTGAGAAGTTTTACGTATTGATTATGGTGAGTGTTTGGCTTCTAAAGTCTGGCATGTTGGATATGCAAGGGTACCGGTCACCTTGCTATTGATGAAAACTCTTCAAAAGGAATAAGGTGTTTTTAATTTCTGCCACTAAGTTTCACACTTGGCAAAGATGCTTTTAACATGCACTGACAACTGCATCTTTTTGATATTTCTGCTTTCCAACAGTGGTTTGATTAATTTCTTATGTTTCATAAAGGGTGATTATGTTGCTAGATTTTGGCCTCTGCTTCCTAAATTTTTGAAAATATTTGTCAGCTTATGTCTGATTAGTGTATAAATGCAAGTGAAAACCTGAAATAGTAATTTCATTCCTTACACGCCCACTTATTTGGAATCAGTCTGTTCATATCCTTCTTTCACATGACACACAATGAACATTCATTAGCGAACTACTAGAAATGCAATACTCAGGATTTTGGGTTCTGAAGCAAATGGCAGTTTTGCAATTGATTGCTAAGAAACACAATTTTTCTGGCTACTCTGGTGAATGTTGAGTGCCTTCCTGAACACAGTAACACAACTCTACACCACAGTCCAGAGTGAGATATTTGGCTCACTTGTATGGCTCACTTGTTCCTACTTGTCTGAATGAATTGATAGGAGGAAAGACAATTCATTTGACTTGCAAATCATTAAGTTTATTTCTAAGATATGGTGTCCCTGCCTGAGAGTAAATGCAATCATGATTATTCTAACAATTCCCTGAGCTGAACTTCTTTTCACACTTCAGTCTGTGATTAGTGGCTTCTATGCTGTGTTTCAAGTTCTCCTTTCTGAAAGCAATTTTGGTGAATTCTTTTGGCATCTTCTTGCCATACATCAAATTTGGTGAGGAATTCCTCACTGAGAAGCAAAAGCTGAAGGTGGTGGTGGTCTGAAATTACCTTACATCAGAGGTGTAGGACACTCAAGCACAATCATAAGCAAGGTGGAAACTCCTTCTGAAGCACAGGAACAGAAGGTTTTGTGAGATTCTTGATTGAACTTCATGCTTATGGAGCTTCATGGCTTTATGGAGAGTGAAAATACACACCTACATCAGATATTTACTCTTATACTGAGCTTTGCTTTCTCCGGGGATGTAGTCATGGCCTGGGAGTCTCAAGAGAGCCTTCAACACTACATTTTCACTGTATGAGTTGGAATGCTTTCAGCTTTTGTTCTTGAACACTAACAGTTAGGGTACTAGGATACCCTACTTGATCAGTTCAGCCATAGGCCAGGAAGCCATGGCCATGATGACTTACAACTCTGGGGCTGGTAACAAGAGAAGGAATCAAAGAAGCGGGTCTTCTACCTCTGGTGTCCATCCACTGAGTTGCAACCCAAAACTAACTCCTTTTAACATCTTAATGATGAAAACACATTGGTCCAGGATGGTTTCTATTTACTTAAAAGAAAACAAAACCCCCCTTGATCTCTACTTTTATTTTAAATGTCTTTCTGTTTGTTTTTTTTTGTCCCAATCTTTTACCATTTTAATCTTGGCAGGTAGCAAAGCAAGGCGACTTTAAATGTCAAATTAATTTACTACATGTACCAAAAATCAGCAATTGTCATGTCTGAAATGGGCTTGTGCACAAGTAGTGATTATTTTGGTGCTCCTGGTTAACAGTTCGGTAATAAAGAAGGTAGCCAAATTTACTTAAGTCAGCTGTTTTAGCGACCATCTTTTAGAGAAAAAAAAAAAAAGGCAAACCAAAACCTTTAAATAAGAACAATAGTTTATTAGAACCAGAAAATATTTATTGTTGCAAATAGGTTATCTAAAATAAAATTAGGTGCTGCCTTCTATAGTGATGCACCACTCAGGTGTAATAAAATTGATGAGCCCATATAATAAAATTTATGGAACTATGGTGAATTCAATTTATTTGAATATGCTCAGTTATGTTTTTGTTTATTCCCATAGCAGATGTTTAATTTACAATCCAGGCAATTACTACAGCTCTTCCAAACAAATAAGAACAGATTAGTCAAACGTTCACATCAGTTTTTATGTTTATCATTAGTTTTATGATACATCATGAATATTCAGTGTTAAGAAAAAACTTATCATTTTGATACCTGGAAACCCTTAAAATGATGGTTTGCATCTCTAAATTGTGTTTCACCCTCTTTGAAAAAGATGGTAATGTGGGATGCAAGAGCTGAGTTTATATGTTAACAGGATTGCTCAAGTATCTTCCTGATGTTTCACTCAGATTAGTTTTGTATTCTCAATATGTATGTATGTATGTACGTATTCACAGTATGGATGTGCCCAACTTCGTTACATTTTCCTTACATAAATAGAGGAATTTTGGTTTCCCTTTCAGAGAGAATTCTTGAGACAGAATTGGATTTTTAAAAATTTAAAGCAAACCTACCAAAAAAAATACTTCTTCCTTTCCCAAAACAAATAACTTATTAGATATCTGTAGTGAAGTTTCACGTAAAATCAGTTCCATCCAGCTGGCCTTTGTCTTGCTTCATGTTTCCTGGAATATATCCCATGGTAGAAGGAAATTATTCATTCTATCAGTAGAGATGCTGTGTTGCATGCTGCATACTCATTATAAATGCATACTGGCTGATGGATAGGAAGCTTTTACCCAGCAGTTTGGTAAGCAGTTTTCTCATTTCTAATCTGACAGAAATTTCAAAAGAACAAACTGTCTGTCTTTCACAGAGTAGGTGTGCATACGTGTACATGTTTGCATGAGCACAGCTATGCCTTAGTCTCATTCTTTAAATTAATTACAATCATCTGCTGAGTTTTATATCATAATAACAGAAAATAAGACTCAGTTTCTTCTCCAAATTCCTATAATATATAATTCGCTTCAACCATTTTGGTAATGTGTCATTTTCATTCACTGCCAAGATAAAAGAAGCTTTTAGGGTTAGATCAATTTACTAAGATGGATTCTTGTGGGAATATTCTCAGTAGGAATATGTTTTGCAGCACAAGAAATATGAAATGCTATAAATTATTTCAGTGGAAAACAAACATCTATTGTTAAAGGTGATTGCCACTGTGAAAAATTAGTCTTTGTCCACTTTGTTGACAGCAACACTCTTGACAACAAGAAAATAACATCTGCTTCCTCTTCATTAGTTACAGCACAAATGCAACTAGAAACTTTATTTTTAAAAATAATTTCAGAAGAAATATATGTAGTGTTGTTATGTAGCCTTTGGATCTACAACAGTATAGGATTCTTTGGATGAGAAAATAATAATTTTTGGTCTTTTCTTATCTCCCAGGTTCTAATTAGAATTTCTAAGATATTTTCCATTACAAAATCGCAAGAAAAAGGGTGCCTTATGTACCAGAAGCATTGGTACCGGCTGTCTAAGCATTGGAATGGGCTGCCCAGGGAAGTGGTTGAATGAACATCCTAGGAGTTATCTAAAAGACATGTAGTCACAGTGCACAAGGACATGGTTTAGTGGTTTGATTGGCAGTGGCAGTTTTATGGTTGGACTCAATGGTCTTAAAGGTCTTTTCCAACCTAAAAATAATACTATGATTCTGTGCTAGGATTTGACCATAGATTCTGTTCTATGATCTTGAGCATAGATTCACCACATAGCATTTGTATATTCTTCCTGGAGCAAATATAGTTGCTTGAAGTGATTTTCTCACTTAAACTGTAACCTGAGGATTTCCAGGACTACAAACTCCTGTCAATTCATACTGAAACCCTCCTCCTTCCTCCTCTGAAAGTTCCAACAAACATAGTTTCTCAATTTCATAGAGAATTTCACAGGGAGGAAGGTATCATCTTAATATATCATGCTGTTGAGTTGCAGATCTGGAACATTAAGACCACATTATGCAAAGAGCCATAATATCAGAAAGGAGGAACTGAGCTCATGAACAGGTGCACATAGCTATTGGATTTCCTCCAGAACAAAGCAAACCAGTCTAATGAGAAATAGTTCATCAGCAATCTAATTTTCGGTAAGTAGTAGTGTGTGAGGACATTTACATCATGGAGCATGCTTTCTGAGAGCAAGTACATATACTACATGGAAAAAATGTATGTGTACATACTGACAGATGGGAACATGGACAGGTTTATGTAAGAACACAGATGAATATCACACCACAAATAATGCCAAGTCACAGTGTGAGACTGAACTGGAAGGGATAAGCATTGATCAGCAACTTCGTTCCACAAGTCACTGCTAATTATTCTAATACTACAACCACCCCCATAGTTTCAGTCTGTTTCCATGGTATCTGAGCCTCTGAACACTATAAAAATGATCAATTACTTAGATTGTCTCAATGAAGAAAATGCAAAGGTTGCGAAACTAAGCACTCCAGTCAAGAAATTAACAGCCAAGGTTGCTTACACAATCTTAACTCTTGCCCTTTATAGATATATATTATGGTCTTTACCTGTAGATTGCTTCTTAATGTATTTCTTTTCTCCAGGTTGTATATTTCAGCCTTCTGCAGTGATAATGTGCTATCCATTGAACAAGCTATTTTTGTTTTGTTATTTATGCAACTTAATCCTGACAGGAATGCATTATTTTATCATTTCAGCAGTTGTTTCTGGAATAAATACCGTTAGCAACATCATTGTTAGTACTTTTCTTTCAGTGTAGCTACTTCAGGTTATTTTTTTATTATTATTTCCTCCCTCCCACCCCCCCACCCCCCATGATTTGCCCTCAGTTTTCTTTCTCTTAAGACTTGTCATATATCCAATAAAGCACTGGACTGGGTTATATTCACAGAACTCTTATACTTATTTATTTATTTATTTTAAAGAATCTTTCTTTAAAATGCAAACAGCAGACTTAGCTATGGAATTCTATCAATGCAATGGTCAGAGGTAGTGGCATTTTTTTTTCCTTTTTTTACCTGCATAATATCTGTCTGCTTATACAACCAAGGAATGTGCTAGTGCCTGCAGCATGTCATTGCCAGGGAGGAAACAGGTTATTCTCTTGCAGCAAATACACTCTATAGAGAGTGACATATCAGCAATGAAAAGAGGAAGAGAGAACAAAAACACAAAACCACATTCTGATCAGTATAGAAAAGGTTTTGTCTGTTCTCTCCAAAGAAAGAACTCTGATTTAATTTCATGTATATCAAGCTTTATCCCAGATGACTCAAATTGGTGAAAGATTTTTTTAATTGAATGGGTCAGCTGTATGGTTAACTCTTTGGGGAAAGACTGCAGTCTGTAAAATGCATAGAAAAAGTATCATTTTCATTAGTAGAGCTTAATGAGCTGTGCAACCTCAAATCTTAAAGTCTTTGATTTGTACCCTGGTTCCAACTAGGCCCCTTCACAACAGGGGTTTGATACAGCAGCAATAGCACTTGCTGTTTTCCTCTGGCTGTCATGCTCTGTAGGGTTCATCAGTGACAGGATGGACACTAAAAAGACAGTGTCTAGATAGTGCCAGTCATTGAAGTGCCTTAAAGCATGTAAGCTATAATGAATGCCATCAGCTATTCCATAATCTCTATTTTTCCCTCTGGAGATTAGTAAAATTATCTCATTGCTGTAGCACCCATTGGAGGATGTTTGCAATGTTATTACTGCTGTAGCTAGTTTTACACTGTGTAATGTGTTAAATTTTCTTTCCTGGAAATCTAAATATAGACCATGGTACTTAAAACCAAAACCACTTTTGTGTTTAATGACTGACCAATGTAAATAAAGAATTTTAATTCCAGTATTGCTCAAGAAGAAATGCCCTCAAGTTGTCCCATGGGAGGTTCAGATTAGATATTAGGAAAAATTTCTTGACTGAAAGGCAGTCTTTTGTCAGGCATTGGAACAGGCTGCCCAGGGAAATGGTAGAGTAACCATCCCTGGGGGTATTATGTGGACAAGGAGTTGAAGGACATGGTTTAGTGGTGTATTTGGCAGTGCTGGGTTAACGGTTGGGTTCGATGGTCTTAAAAGTCTTTTCCAGCCTAAAAAGGTTCTATGATTCTAATAGATGCTGAAATTGAGACATCTCTTTAGCACAGATGACCATCGTGTATGCTTTCTTCTAAAGACCTTATTGAAAATGTCTCTAGGAACATATATTAGACTGTGACACATTTCACTTCAGAGAAGCTGAGTTTCTTCTTGCCCATTAAACTATGAACAATCCTAAGGCCACAGAGAAAAAGCAAACATCCCTTTTCACAGCTCTGCATAACAGGTCTCTCAACAAGCTGACCCCTGGTCAGCTGCCAGGTATCCAGCCTGTCTGCCGCCCTCTCCACCTGCTCCTTGCTCTGTACCCAGCTCCCCCCGACTGGTTCACAAAGGGCTGGCCAGGTGTTTCTGCCTGCTGGCCTGGCCACATGTTGGCTGCCAGTTACCAGACTCCTGCTGCCCTGTTCACCTGCTGGCATCGCCTTGCTTTCCTGATGCTCTGAATCCCCTGCTATGTGGCAGGTGGCATCCTTTCACCCTGTTCACCTTTTTATACATTGCTTTTCTAAATGCATGCCTTTGCTTTTTTTCTTTCACCTTTCAGAATGCAAGCTATATATATATGCACACACACACACACACACACACACAAAGTCACATCGTCTGTGCCCCTCTGCCTGTTTTTTCCTGCCCATGAATTTGCTTGTACAAGCTGGTGTGGAGCAGCAGGTTCCATTTAAGATCCCAGCTGCACGCTGACATTATCACTGGTGTCAGTTTGTAAGCGCAACTACAGTAATTGTTGCTGAGACAGCAGGTTTTGCTGTGAGATTCAGCAAGCCCTGTGATTCTTTCCACACGAGAGCTTCAGCAGCAATGTTTTGAGTAATTGCAATATTTTGATTCCTTGTAGAATCCAAAAAATACCTCTGGGATTTTTCCACTCTGTTTACCTCAGGGTGGAGATTTCTCCTATGAACACGGTTATTTAGAAAGGAAATTAAAGCAAACTAGAACAGATCTCACTGAACAAACAGTTGTTGTCATTTTTTTTCTTGCTGACAAAATAAAAAATACCAAACCACACACACACACAACCCACTGTGTTCCATACACCAAAACAGTTTATCAAGTTGAATGGCCTTTATTCAGAGAAGCTAAATCATACTGTGAAAATAGCAAAGTGAAATGGAGCAAGATAGTGTTAATGTAAGATATGCAGCTTGAAGATGAGTATTAACATTAGACTGACAGTACTTTGCATGAAATCTAAGTTAAAGTCACCTTTGCTGGAGCAATAACATGTTGCACAGTCCTCTGTGGATGCTATGAACAGCCCATATGGCTAACACTCCAAAAATACTGTGCTGCTTGTGTTGTGAGAGATACTGTAGGGCGCAAAGACTGACTTGCTTCCAGTGATATATGCATAACCACACTATATATTCTGTGGAAATCTACGGGCCTCTTTACAGAGTGAAATGTTATTGAACATGACAGAGTGAGTCCTGGGAACAAAATGCAAAAGCTAGATATGGGGCGTATTTAATACTAGGTTACAGTATGTATAATATTAAAGGCTGCTTGCAAATATGATTGATTTCAGATACAAAGCTTAAGGTACACCTTTGGAGATTAGTATTTTGGTTAGCTGGCCATTACTGTAATTTCTGATAAGAGCCAGCTTAATTAACCTATGAGATTTCTTGTGTATCTAGAGCCACAGGAGTGGTTAGAAAAGCTTTAAAGGGCACAGCAAGCACAGAAGATATATATGTATTAGATGACATTTAAAGTATGAATTCTCTTTAATTCTATTTGATGGGGTTTTTTTGGTTTCATTTTTTTTAATTAGTGGTTTGGGAATTTTTTTCCCTATGATTAGTTGAGTGAAGAGGTTTCATAAGTATTAAATTTATTGGTCATCAAATAGTGTTGTTCACTATTTATTATAAGTTCCTGCCAAGCCTGGAGAAAAATACATCCATTCAGCCCTGTAGAATTTTATCGTATGGACACAGAAAATTATCACATCCTGGATTTGGTGATTAGGCTGTAAGGGTCAAATATGTAATGATCTCGGAGCCAATACTAATCAGTTTTCATAGAATCATAGAATGGCTTAGGTTGGAAGGGACCTTAAAGATCATCTAATTACTCCTGCCATGGCCTGGGACACCATTCCCACTAGACCAGGTTTTGTGCAGAGAGATATGACTATGCAAATAGTCCTTGGAAGAGAGTCTTCTAAGCTGGATCAGAAAAAGGAAGAGTGCAAAGTTGCAAGGAATAACATGGCCACATGCTGAGTCACACAGTCAAAGCTCGTGTATGTCTGGGCTGCTCTCCATCTCTGCAAGTGCAATGACTTTATGGCCATGCCCTTAAGATGCCCTGTTGTGGATGTAGGCAGGACCATTGAAGCCCCTGTTAGTTTAAAAATGGGAAGCTCTGTAACCTCTCTGAATTGGTGTCTGTCTGACAGATTTGTTTACTGATGTTTTACAAGCCAAAAGTCACCTAGAGTGCAGAAGCAGCTGCTGTAATCAGGTAAAGACAGATGACTGCCTTAATAACTAAGGCAATAGAAACCGTGAGACACTTATAGCACCTTTTCTTTCATTATTCATTGTTTTATTCCAAATCCAAAGAAGTATTTAAAAATTTTCAGTAAGAGAATGAAGCTACTTTATACTGGATGTTGTGGTGGGAATTAATGTTTTCTTAAAGTCAGTGTCTAAAAATTACTTTCTATAAGACATCTCTGACTAGACATTTTTTGACAGATCATTTAACCTTTACAAATAAATATTAAATAGAATTTTAGCAAACTGTAACATCACCTCAAACTAAAACTGATATTTGTCTCATTTAAAACACCAGGAGATAAGATTCTTGCCTCAATAATTTATAAATCTTTAAACAGCTATTATCATGTAAAATGCAAACAGTGCTGCTGACTATAAGGAAACCCCAAATCCACAGAAAACTGTGGGGTTTTTTTTCCAAAAGTAATGACTCTTATGAATTTACAATTTTGCCTCAGATCAAATTTGGGGTTTTCTGAATTACATTACCCCTTTTATAAAGGTCTGCTGGAGGACTAGCACCTGTTCTTTCAGACACCTGAGGAAAAAATAATATTACAAGAAGGAAGTGACTGTACACCTATGTCCTGATGCCTGTACCAAATGTTTATGTTTTATTAAGTGTTAGAGATAAATTAAATTTGCAAGCCGTAATTAAAAATGTAAAAATAACCACAAACCTCTATTACTAATCTTATATGTAAAAAAGACCTCTTTTCAGAGTTTTTGAGTTCGGAATTTGGCCTTCTGTCATTTGAATCTCAAATTTGCACAGTGGCTACTATATACACTGACAACTTCTCACTCATATTGACTAATAGTGAAGAAACTTACTGTTTAGAATGGATATTGTTGTGGTTTAGCTTCAGTAAGCAACCAAGTACCACACAGCCACTTGCTCACCTCTTCCCCTCCCCCAGTGGGCTGAGGGAGAGGATCAGAGGAAAAAGATACGAGAACAAGTTCAATAATTGAAAGTAAGTGAAATAAAATAATTATACTACTACTACTACTACTACTATGCAATGAAAATACTGCTACCAATAATAATAATATGGAATAATATGGAATAAAAAAAAAAAAGGGAGAAAGAGAAGGAAAACAAAAAGATACAACTGCTCACCACTAACTGACCGATGCTTAGTCAGTCCCCGAGCAGCAACTTCCCACCTGTCCAGCTTTCCCAATATTTATACTGAGCATGATGTTTGATGGCAGGAAATATCTCTTTGGTCAGTTTGGGTCAGCTGTCCCCACTGAGTCCTCTCTTAACCTCTTGTAAAGGAGTAGCTGGGAACATAAGGGCAGTATGAGAAACTGAAAAAGTCCTTAACGATATAAATATTCCTTAGCAACAACCAAAACCACCAGTGTTATCAGTATTCTTCTCAGCACAAACCCAAAACATAGCCTCAAACTAGCTACTGTGGGAAAATTAACTCTATGCCAACTCAAATCAGCACAGATGTAATTAATGAGCACATTCTAAATTATGACTGCAAAACTGAAATGAAAACCCTGAAACAAACTTGAAGTAAATGGCCTTTAAATGTGCCTATGGCATGACATATATGCATATAGTCAGAACTTGGTAGTCTGATTTTGCTTCTGTCAAAACCCCCTATTGCACATATGCTGGTGATTCTGTACACAACAGAAATGATGCAGTGGATCCTTAAATATTAATAAGAACTAGCTGTTACAGTGTCTTGCTGCAGTACCTCCCACTGGCTGATGAAAACCAAAACAATGCCTCCAACCTGCCCCTGCCTCTAACTACCAAAATATCTACTTTTAATACATAATTTGTTCTTTTAGTTTCTCTAAGCTAAGCATGCAATTTTACTTGTTATTGATTGCCATTATTATTTGACATTTTTCTTTTAAAGTGTGAAAAAATAAAAAATGTTTTAAAAAAACATACAGAATTTCACAGTGGTTCAGAATTCACACCTCTGTTCATGGTCATGTTTCCTGCTTATCTCTGTGAAACTTATTCATATCTCCACTGGTTTTCCACCTGTAAAGGCTTTAAATGTTGACTGACTCTGTCACTCCTAATCCTCCTGTATACCATTCCTCTGTCAGTGGATTTTTCTTTCTAATATATTGCAGTAAGTTATTTCATCAGTTTCTTATGACAGATTTGGGATTTTACATGAAAAATAATTTATTTTTTGTCATAGGACACCTGAGAGACATAAGTGTCTTTGGGAAAGGAGACAAAGGAAAAGATCAGCATACCTTAGCAGGAGGAAACTTGTGCTCATAAGTTTATACTTAATTCTCAGTGGATATTAATTAAATGTTGTAGATATGTTGTGCTTGGCTTCTGGGCTTGTAATGAAAAGAGCTTTGTTCAGGCAGAATTTAGATTAAAATCACCTTCTTTTTTCCCTGTTAATATTTGGAGTTGTCATTTCAGCAGAAAGTGAGCCTAAACTCAAGTTTGTAATAGAAACACAAAAATATTGTATTTGGTAACAAAGACTGTGATACTGTTGAAATGTAACTTCTGTAAATGGCAGCATTTCCTTTGCCCCTCACACAGAATAAAGGATGTGCTTTCTCTTCAACACCCCCTGTTCTCTCATCCTCCTAGCCCTGCAGGGTCTGTTTTCCAACCGCCTGGAAATCTGGAATGGTGAGCAGGTGGTCAGAACTTGCATCACTGGGAACGTATCTGTGTTGTTAACATTCAAAATGTCTGTGTTGTTTTTATTTTGCATTTTTAATTGGAAACCTCATGGTACCCTGAGAGCTTCATTCATTAATTTTTCTGGCACTGAGACCCTTCTATGCTTGCAGACTTTTTCTTTTCTCACAGGGTATGAAGACATACCCAAAATTACACCAGGCTGTAATGACATGGTGTAACCTTCTCTTATTAAAAGACAAGTATTGTGGTGGCTGAGAAACATAGCAGGGCGATTCCTGAGGAAAGAAGTGTCGCTCTTCCCTGACATGCCTCTCCGTAGCAGCTCCCTCACATGCCCTGGCCTCTATCACTCCACTCCCCGCATATCTCTATGCTGTGGCAGCCCTCGGGACTTTACAGGAACACTGTGGCTGATGACACAGCACTCAGCATCCTTCCAGAAAGTGAATGGTCATGGAGTGGTGCTACGAGTGTAGAAATGCTCCCCTTTACTGTACGAGCAGACCCAACTGGCACTTTTCTCCCCTGCAGTGCACTGAGCACTGCTTCATGATAACATTCAGGAGGTAAAAATAACAAGACCTAGAAAAAAAAGGAGGGTGCCACTGCATGTAAATTGCTTTCATAATCTAACAGCTAGAAGCAGGGGCAAAAAAACCTTTATGCTGAAATTTTTAGGGTTTGATTGTGTTATTTACTTGCATAGCTATGAGGACTAAGTTATAACACCTATATCTACTTGTTCTCCAACAGCAGATATTCTCACTATACCCTTAACTGTTCTTTTATTGCTGTTACTGTTTGCCTGTAAATGAACCTACTCTTCTGGTTCCTACTGGAACATGGAGAACATCATTCATTCCATGTATAAAAGCTCTTAAAGCTTTTAACTTAAGTGTATGCAAGATAGTTTATGTTCATTTGCTTTTGCACCACAAGTATCTGTTTGTTTAAATATCACTCCTCCAGTATTTACCCTCCATATATATATATATATTTTTTTTTTTAAACAGCAGTTATACCTCATTTAGTCCCCTTTCTATGCTAAGGCTTCTTTCTATGCTAGATAAACCAATATATTTTAATTGTCTCACAAGACAGACTCTCCTTCTCACCAGAACTTTGTGGTACGCACTTTTGTTCTTACTGTACAAAATTTATTTCCTATCTCAAGATGATGAAGCCTCCCATGGTGCAATTTGTACCATTTCTCCTCATTTTCTCCAGGTGGCTTCTTGTGAAGAGAGGCTCTGACCTCTTTGTGGTCACCCTTTAAGTACTAGAAAACTGTGATGAGGTCACGCCCATGAGCCTTCTCTTCTCCAGGGAGAAAAGACCTAACTCCTTCAGTTGATAGATTTAATTTACAAAGGGATGATTAGAATGTGTTCAGCTACATATATTTCTTCCTTTATGACTCGTAAAATCCATCCATTGCATTATTATTTCTTTTCATTCTTCACAGAAGGTTTTGTATCACAGTCCCTGACTGCTGAGAGGCACTATAACAAACGCAAAAATAAGTTTAAAGAAAGTCTGTACTACTTAGTCTCAACACTGAAAAGTTCTGAAAGACTCCTGAAATAGACCTTGAACCTAGACTATAGAGGCTTACAGATATTCAAAGTATTCTAAGTTTTCCCTAAGCAGTTACAAGAAATCAGTTTTTGTGTCCAAGGAACTTGAGTCTTGCATGCAAATGGGGACAAATGAGCAATGTTCAGAATGAGCTATTTCTTAATGCTGATTTTCCTTGATCACATTAATTACCACTTTTGTTTTTTCCATCTAAGCTTTCTACATCAAATATTTAATTCAAAAACATTATTTGAGCATGCAGAGATGTACCCACTGCTCTGATAGTTATTTTCAACATATGGAATTTTACCAGTAGCTATTTCCAATGAATCTATTTATATTTGCGTTAATATACCAAACAATATTTACCAGTTTTACTTTGTCTATAAAGACACCATCACTGGATTTGGAGGATATATTCTTTAATATCAAATGGAAATAAAGAAACATTAGTGTAACATTTAGTCTGAGTAATCAAGCATACACAAGTCATGAGTTTCAAAATATGAAGGTATGCAGTACTAACTCAATTTAAATTGCCCATCCTGTAATTTTCTGTCATGCATTATTCAGATTCATACTTAACAGTGAAAACAACAATGCAAAACACAATTGTTCAAATAGGCCATGTAGACAGAGTAATATTTCTTCGCAATCAAGATGAGAAATAAAAAGGCAGTGTTCAAATCCACAAAGTTAAATTCATATTAGGGATTGGAGTTTAGACTCACTGTAGGAATTAGATTATGACACTGAGATATCTGAATCATTCCTAGGAGATTTCTGCCCAAGCTGTCAGATAGCATATATTTATAAAGCTGCTATACAAAATCTGAAAACAAAGTGTCTCTTTAGATGATCTGTGCTTTCTCAAAGAACTTTGAATCTAACATGCAAAGTGAAATGTGGCCTTTAACTACTTAGAAAACATTTTAATGTCACGTTCTTTTGTGCCTTAGAAGTAATTACCCAAGGACATCATCTTGTCATAGCAATAAGTTTATTTCGGTAAAGCCAAACCTTCTGTAAACATTACCGTGTCAAAACTCAAATTAAAATTGCCTCTGCTTAAATGTATCTGATGTCTAAAACAACACACTTAACAGAGTTAGGGTATTAATAGGCAATTAATACCTGTTTAGATGTCCTGGGATATTTTCTTTTGTTCTCAGCTGATTCTTTATAACGTCATGTGTCCTTCATAGGTCCCAGGTCATATCTATCAGACGTTTAGCATGTCTCTGATACACTGGACCATCTGAAGAGATTTCTTCAAACTAGCCCAGGATGAATACTACTCTGGATATTAAAAAAATTCCTACAATCAGCCTTTGTTCTTTCAGATGTTCATATTCTAACAACTCTTAGGATGATATTTGTACCACCTATGTCATAAGTTGTGTGATGTATATCTTATCTTAGACTCTCAATTTCTCAGCCTGAAAGGATAAGATGATTGAAAGAAGCTTGATCATTTCCATGCCACATTCTTTCTCACACAGCAGCATGCATAAAAAAGCAAAAGTGTTTCCTAAACGATTCTTTGTCTGTGTACTTGCTAAAGCCAATGCACCCTTAGCCACTCTTCGGGCTTATTTAAGGCCTAATACTATGTTCGTACTTTCCTTTTAGGTCCTCTTTCGCTCTACATAATTATTAACAGAACTTTGCAGCTGAAAGGACACTGAAAAAGGCCATGGAAGACCTAATTTTCTGCCTGCAAAAATAGATTCAACCTGATTAATTCCACGCAAATTGCTTCTCTGATTTTAACAGTTTTTCTGGAATGCTGTTGGTGTGTATCATTCCAGCATGTAATCTAGTATTTATTGTTTGTGCACATACTGCAGCAAGTAGCATGGTGATGACACTGCTCTGTATGAAGGTACTATAGGACATTAAGTTACCTAATAGTTCTGTAGCTTCCTGATCTGCAGAATATTTAGATAACAGAAAACAATTTTTTCAAAATAAAAGTGCTGCTGTCTACTTTTACGGTTGTCATCTACCCTTCTCATTCAAGGAAACATAATTTTCTCCTGTAAGGCAGCAGACTTTCTGCCTCAGGCTGAACATGAATCAACAACAAATGTTATAGCACATGCTATGATTTTATAAACTATCATGTGTTGGAAAATTGAGTTTAAGCTATAATCTATGATGAAGTTACTATTCCTCCAAGGAAAGACTCAGTAATGGGCAACTTCAGGAGCCTTTGGGTGATTTCAGTATTCCTGAACAACTGAAGTAATAGAAGTTTCCAAGAAACTTGTGCTGGAGAAATGAACCAAGTACAACTTTCTCACACAAAAATTTAAGTTAGATGGGCTTAGGAAAACCTGGAAAAACACTTGCCATTTTAACTCATAAGACTCAGGTTTAAAAGTATCCTTAAAATACTTTAATAAAATATATTGCTCAACCATGATACAGATATATTAATGTGCTTTACAGAGCTGTTCTTGCATTCGTCATTTATAATAGAATTTTATCACAAGGGGTAATTTAGAGACATCTGTGTCATTACCAGTTTTGCAAGAAAAAAAGTTACTATAGCCTAGCTTAGCCTAAAAAATGGAGTATCATAACTTCATTAAGACAGTAAGTCTTATATGTATTTATCAAAGACTGTATCCTTATTATAGGGATCTAGTGATTACTCTTTCCTCACTGTCAGACTTGGTATACACTGGCATTACAGTCTGTTATTATATATTCTTTTTCATAAATAGCAAATGGAAATATTACATAATAAGTACATCTGGCTGAAACACTTTAGCAATATTTAAATTTTGATTGAAATAAGTCAATGTTGAAACACTTTGCAGCTGAAAAGACATTTCACTAAAACACTGTTAATACGGAAACAATGCACAGAGGCTCTCCAAATTTTATTAAAACCTCCCTAAGAAGGATTGGATCCCAAACTCTCTTTTTCTAACATGTCCCATATCTGATGGTATGAGTGCTGACCTGAGGTACATCTATGTTTATGGCTCTTAACTGTTGAATTAGTGCAGTCTAACCCCAAAATGCTTTGAAGCATAGCAATGGTTTCAATAGAGATGGACCAAGGCCCGAGCTGTTGGCTCCACTAATAAAAAAGTAGAGTCCTATAATTAGAGAAGCTGTGATTTAAAAGCTTCCTCCTAAGAAGAAATATAAATTTATTTCTGAATTTATTTATTTTAGATGATTCTTTTTTTAAAAAGGTAGAAAGAAAGGAAAACTGAAACCACAAGTCCAGCAGTACCAGAAAGTATTTTTCATTTTCATTCCAATGCAAAAGCACATCCTGATACCTTGATGACCGATGTGGAATTCAGTACTTGTCCTCTGGCCATCTGTAATAACAGCTGCAACAAGTTAATGAAATAAATTAAGAACATAAAAATTGCTTTCGGTGCAAGTCATAGTAGTTAGCCTTAGCTCTCAAGAGGTTACGATGCTCAGTGAAATTTGTAGAACTCTGTGATATTTAGATCAATGGACATTTCCTGTTCTCTGAAGCAGCTCTGTTGGAGCTTTCTTTAACTCTGTGGTGGATCTGCAACTTGAAGCCTGTGGCTTATATTGCTGCTATTGTTCACTGTATTTTGGTGATTTGTACTACCTGAATTCTGTGGAGTAGCAATGTCAAAAGCATGCTAGGCATTCTCAGAGACAGGGTCAGTTTCACAGCTCTTTACAGATTACTTCTGCGCCTCTGATGTACGGCCCCACACCCCAAGATACATATTAGAATTAACCCAGTTCAAAAGTTTTAGGTTTCAGAGTTAAAGTGATATGTCCTGCAGTTGCCATAGTAAGTTAGTCTTTCTGTCTGCTCTAAGATCTCAGAACAAGTCAAGTAATATCAATAAACAGACTGGATCATCAGTCTTCGGCTATTAGGTGTTAATTTTGAGGAGTGAATGTAAACTGATTTCCAGTTTTGAAAGTATCCATTACCATTTTTACTGTGTTTCACTAGCTCTAATAGTGACTAAAAATGGGAAACTTCTGATTTTTGCTGACCACAATACAATGTGTTCCCTGCCATCAGAGTATGCTGTAGTATAAATTCCTGTTCAATGTATGCGGTTTAACAGAAAGAAGATGATCTTCTGAATCCAGGAAATGGAGTAAATAATACCCAAATAGGATTAAAAAGCTGCATAAAGGAAGAAACACTTTCAGTGACTAATTTAATTAATTGTCTAGTTTTCATGACAATAGCATTTATCATAAAGAGTTAATTTGGTATTAATGCAGATGTCGTAAGTACTTCTGCTGGAAATCTTCTGTAATTTAGTATTAGCTCAAGATACCATTAAAAGAAAGTGTTATTCAGAAAAGTTTGAGGTAGTGAATTTGAGTTTAATTTATATTCTTCTTTTGCCATTATAGAATATTTATAGCTGAAAAGAAAATGAAAGGTTTTAAGCTGTTAAGGAGGCATAAAATATATCCATTTGCACATTTAACGTTCCTTAAACTGGTCAGACTTTGTCCTTTCATAATCTAAATATTGGCAATTTGGCTGAAATAGGTTTTATTTAGAACAATCAAAGCAGTAAAAGAAATGCATTAATGTGCTACAATATGTGATCAACACTGAATTTTGTACTACAACTGTGCTCACTAGCCAGCTTCTTTCCTGTTATTATAGGCATATAATTTTGTCTCCTTAATCTAAAAGCATTAAGAAAAATTATACATTTACTAAGAATAGATGCTTGGAATTGTCAGTACCATAGTTCAGAGTTGAGTCCAACTCCTATTATATATGGATTACAGTAAGAATAATCTCTTCAAGTAATCAAGGCCAAAACCTGGAGTGATGTAACTCAGCACCTTTCCTCTGCCTTCGGTGGAAATGGACTAATTTATAAATCACTACTCTAGCAGTTTTAGTGTTTGAAGTGTTAAAACTTATGTTAGTTCAACACTAATTTATAACTGCATAGGCTCTACCTCTTACCTTATTAGCATATATAAAGGGGATATATTAAATTCTACTCGAATTTGGTGCTAAAGTTAATGTTGGAATAATTTTTAAAAATCTGTTTTCTTTTTCATTGCAGAAAGAATGACCTTGTATGAAATAAGACTTGTTATTACGAGGATTGAAACAGACTAAGATTTGGTTTCTGTTTGTTGCTTGAAGGTTTTATCATACACTTTCCATTTAAGAGTCAGTGGACAGTGTATATAAGTAAAAGGCATTGGATACTGAATCCAAAAGCAAGGGCTGTGTGATATCAGAGGAACTTAAGTGTGCTCAATACTCTGAATTCCAGATGGACCGCTACCGCGTATCCAAGCACGAATCTATTCAGGAATACTCTTTTCGGATAGAGGTTTTACCTCACTGTCCACTGGTTAGAGGACTGCATTAGTGGTTTGACTGTGCAGGTAATAGAAAGAGTATTTTAATCATATAATAATAAGTATTTGAAGATTATAATACAGTGTACTGTATTACATCCACCTGAATCACTCTCCAAGGACATCTCTCTGCTGAGTGTGCAAATCTGATTCAACATGTCTTCACATAAGGAAAGGGTATTATGTCAGTGCAGTAAGATCCTGCATAGGCCAAAAAGCAAGGAGAAGAAATCAGACTAAAGGAACAAATTTAGGATTTTTATATTTAATACATTACCCTTTGCTAATTAATTCATGTGGTCATTTTTTTCAGGAGGTTTGTTTTACTGCATGCTTTCCACATTTACAAAGAAATGACCCACAATAATGTGCAAATATGTATGTCAGTCACTATGCGTTTCTTTAGACAGTGCTTTCTACGCTGATTTCTCTCAACTATTTTCTTATGGGTTTCCAAAGACTCAGACATGCTTTCTCCTAAGAAAATTCTGCGTGAATAACGACACCCCACAAAACAACTACCTGAAAGAGCAGTTCCTAGAAAAAGAAGCTGCTATGCAAGTGTCACAGTACCAAACACAAGGAACTGTACCTGCAGGAAGATGGGTGGCTGCATGGGAGTATCAGTGAAGTTCTCTGCCTCTCCTAATGCCTCCACTGGGGGCTTTCATGTTTGAGAAACAGATTACTGAAGTGTTTAGTTTAAAATAATTATTTGAAGAGAGAGTTTAGCTGAGTTGATTTACCATGATGGAGGGTGACGATCAGAACACCCAGATTCAAATAAATCAAATATTATACAAATGTTAGGTGTAAGAAAAACCTTGCATTGAGCTTACATTGAGATGAACTGCCTCTGTGAGGTACCTGTCTCTTTCCTTTGGCAACAGATGGAGCTTAAGCCTCTCAGTGAAATCTTGATTTTGGGTCAGATGAATTATGACTTCAAATGTAACTATTTTACACATTAATATAAATAGAAAATTTCTGACAGCAATAACCATTTTTTTTAATTTTAAGGTGAATAATTCTGAGACAATGAAGAGGACTTTCTATGTAGTAAATACACATTATTGAAAGAAAAATGAAAGAAAACAATGAAATAGAAAATAAAAAAATCTGAGTACTTATTAAAAATGTAAAACTATTTTGCTTAAATTTGTGGTTTAACATTAACATTCTGAAAGTCAGCTGTCTTGTCCAAGCTGTCATCTCTTATCTAGCCCTTGTCTAATGAGGAGAGGCAAGCATCTCCAGGGGGTGATTCATCCCACCTCTCCAGGTTCCTGTACTAGTGAGTATGATTCATTACTACAGTTTCTTCAGCTTACAGCCTCATTCTGACAAAAGCACTACAGAAACCCATTACAAAGACAGACACAGTCCCCAAGAACTTGCCCTGTCTGCACACTCTCTGGACTATTCTGCATCCAAAGAGCAGAGAACTTTCCATACTAATAACTTTTCATATACCAAAAATTAAAAACTTTTTAAAATGGGGTATAACTTTGAGTAAGGAATTTGTCTGAGGAAAACTAAAATACATTTCCAGAAAGCTAATAACCAGAAAAGGAGGAGCAATTACAGAAGATACTAATTTACAAGTACTTTCCACAGCATTCTTTGGGGATTCTGAGTCTCTCTGCTAATTTCTCCCGAAGGAAGAGTTTTACCAGTGTTCAGGTCCTAACAGATGGAGGAAAAAGTTTAAACATATATTCATATGAAAAAAGTACTAATATTGTTCCATGTATTTGTGAAGGAAAGACAAATTTATCAAGTGATTTACAAAAGCCATTTCGTCTTTTGCATGTACAGTTTTGCAAGACTACAACTAAATTTAAGTGTAAACTTCTTTTTTATACAGACTTTGATCATAAGAAGTCCAGCTACTGAAATATTAGAAATACTTCTAGGATTTTGCATCCATGAGCTGATATTTCTCAAGAAGAGATTATTATACAATATTTTGGATAGATCCTAACTGAGTAATTGAGTCCTTAAATTCCATAACCTATCCAAAAATCTGCATCATGAAGCTGAATACGTGGACTAGATTTCAAGGAGATTGAACAGTAGACCTCTGGTTTGTCTTTATTATAGCTAAAACACACAACTCCTTATTGTATTTTCCTTGGATGAACAGCTGTTCAGTACTGTCTAGGTTATGAAACTGCAAATATCATTAAGCATGTCCAGTTAAAATAATACTTCAAATTATATTCCTTGCAATACTGTACTAAAACTCTTTAAATGAGGAAAACTATGAAATCTATTTAGAAATAGCAGGCAAAATATGATTAAATTAAAATGTCCCTTTTGGTTACAACAGCTGCACATCACACAGAGTTGAACGCTTGCTGCAAAACTGCCTTAAAAGAGTCTGATATATTCATATTTGTTATGAAAGAACTCAGAGCTCCATTGGTCAAAAGCCCCCCAGGGAAGGAAATGGTTCCCTATATTTGATTTCACTTTTTCAGCTGCCCTCACCATTTTCTTTATATCTTAAATATTAATCGGATGATACAGCATTCGAAAGATTTCCTGCATGTCTTGGGGCATCTCTATCATATAAGCAGAACAACTCTGAATACATATTCTAGAATATATTGAAGGATCCTTAAAATTAAGATGAGCCGCTTTTTCTGGCAACATACCTATGAGTTTGATTAATATTGAACATTTTGAGAATGCATATTGAATATGTTATATATTCCCTGAAGCAAAACTATGCATTCAATTTTGTTGGAACAGCCACATATCTCAGAAACAAGCATTGTGGCTTGAGCAGGAGAGGCCATCTGCATGCCTTTGTAACTGGTGCTGAGCGACTAATTCAGTGGGTAAGTAATACACTCAGGTCCTTTAGGATCTTTTCCAAAATAACAGGCTGACCATGGTTAACTTAAACACTTATTCAGGTCTGTTATTTAACAAATTTTGTATTCAAACTTCCCTCATTGTCTGATATTTGAATCATGTTAATTGTTTGTATTTGGGGTGCTGCAGCTATAGGTATGGTTTCAGCATCCTACTTCACTCATTTAACCAAAATAAAAAAAAAAAAAAAGAAACTTGAGAAGGCAGCTAAATCTTTATTTTGGAGAAGGATGGTGAAAATAAGTAAATAGACTGGAGGAAATGCTTGTACAGACCACTTGCACAAATATCTTGCAAGAAAACTAAACCTTAAAACTTAATTCACTTTATATACACTTTAGTTTGTTTTTTTGTTTTGGTTTGGTTTGGTTTTTTTCCAAAATCACAGAAAGAAATATCATGTGTTTACCAATTCCTACAGTGTTTGAAAACAGAGACTGCAATCAGATTTATGCCTGGTTTAATAGTTTTTTTGTTAGGATGGAAACACAGGGAAAGGGGAAAATCTACTGCTTGTATCTTTCAGGCAGAGGTCTACCTTATAATAAATAAATAAATATTTTAAAAGTCCATTGCTGAAATTTTTACAAGAAAATACAGGAAGCATACAATAAAGGAAAAAAAATAAGAGAGACTTGCTGAATAATTGCAAGATGTTTGGATATTGTCTTGCAGCTCAGGAAATCAAATAATGAATGTCCATTACACACAAATAGAAAACAGTAGAGTATAAACGTCTATAGGCCCACAACCTCTGTTTGTATAAACGTAGCAAAACTCCACTGATGTCAGTGCAATTTAACCAGTTTATAATAGATTATAATCTTCACTCAAATACTTTATAAATAAATTTCATTAGCAATACCAAAAAGGAAGAGAGTCAGAACATTTTCTTATAGAGGCTTTTGTAGAGGATTGCAGCATGATTGGAGAATACTTAACCCAGGCAAGGCAAATAAGCAACTGTAGAGTGCAGTCAGTAGTTTACCAGTAGTGTGCACTAAAGTTGTAGAGTTTAACTCCTGCTGCACTTCAGTGTTGCTACATGTACTAGAAAAAGATTGTTTTCTAAACTCTTTGCCTTGAAGCCATTTCATGACAAAACTGAAAACTTAGTAGTTAACAAATGCATTAAAGGCAGTTTGGGTAGTTATTTCATTATACACTACTGCTGCTCCATGAATAAGATTTTATTTGTAAGGGTCTGTATTGTGCAATATCAACTTGAACAGAAGCATTAAATATGTAATCACCCTTATGCTTATGGAACCATTTCCTTAAAATCCATATGAAATGCATCACTAGAATTGGACTTTGGCAGGAAAGCCATTTCTCAGGATGAATCTGCTTACTAAAATCACCTTAAAAAATTAGATTTGCTATTTTCTTGTGCAATTGCTAAGTGATTTTTTTTTAAAAAGATACCACTATTTCACATTTTGTTTTTTGTATGACTACAGGAAGGATGACTTTAATATAATGGAGTAGCTGCCAAACAAATGGCCTGCTATTTCATTTTCAAATAGTATTGCTCCTTCCAAAAAGGGAGGAATCAAATTTCATTTCAGATTATATTACCAACTTTATTAGGGCAGAGATGATTACTCACCTGTGCAAAGCTGCAGGTTTATAACAGCTGAAACAGCCCTAGATACAGGATTTTGAAGATATATAGATGTAGTCCTGTGGCCTGGGAGCTGTTTTCCTTTGAGACTCTGAAGAGTCTTAAGGGATGAAAAAATCAGATCAGAGGATTTAAACGATGAAACCCAAAATGAGAATTGTTTCAAATTAAATCTGAAAGCCTTCTGCTGATTTCTTTGACTTGTGTGCAGTCAAGAGAGGACAGCTTTACAATGAAGAGGAAGAAAAGATCAAAAAGGCCAAGCTCACATCAACAACAAAGCTGAAAGTAATACTGTGTTTTCAAAGGGGTACGATCGTTCTCTGTGTTGATGACTTTAGTGGGAATTTCACCTTCATTTACTTGCAGAAGAGACACAGAGTTGTACCTGATTTTACAGACACTAACACAGAAGTAATATTCAGTTTCTATTTCCTGCATCCCAATTTCATGCTTGTGTTGCAGCTGACTCATTGGACAACAGCAACAACCCTTTCCTACCAGTTTCTTTCCCACCACTCCCTCTTCCTTCCTCTGGAAGGGAAGTAGAGCATGGAGAGAGAAGTGAAATCATGCTACTCCCCAGGAACTGTCTAGGAAGCCAAGAAGGTTTGAGATGGAACAGGTTTGGCTGAAACACTGGTGAGGGCAGGAGGCGTCTCCTGGAAACCCTGCTTTGTTCTACCCAAATACCTGAGATCTTCCCCCCACAGAGGCAGCATTTTTGCTGCCAAACCACTCTTCCTGGCCCACTCCTTCCTTTACAACACCAGATCCAACAAAGCTAGCTCCTTTGCATATGTAGGAGGTAGTTTTCTGAATGTTTGTTTCTACCAGTCTTCATCAGCATGCAAGGGATGTGTTAAAACACAAGTTGCATCAGATGGGAGAGTACGTTCCCAGGTTCTTCAGCAGCAGACATTACACTGACTCCCATTCATCTGTTTTACTCACATGAAACACAAACTCCGTTGTCAACAGAAATGTAGCGGTATGAAATGAGATGTTACCACTCTGTGAATGAGTATTCCTGTCAGCTTCCTGCCTGTTTGATGAAAACTTCCATGCTATCCTTTATGTTTAATCCTAGTTATTCTTTATAAAGCAGAAATTGCTTCAGTCATAGTGCAATCAATTATTTAGAGATTTTATCAGATGGAGGAATACTTCAATGGGCAGCAGACTGGATAAACTGTGTATTATTATGCCAACTATGAAAATAAATAAAAATTTATGGTAGTGAGTTATCTTGTAGTGCCTGAATTGAAACCTGAATCAAGAGTAATTACATACAGCTCAGTGAATGCAAGTTAGACTTATCAAAGAACAGCAACATATATACCTAAATAGTTCACAAAATCTTCCTGACAAATTAATTTTTAGTCCCTGTCTTCTGTTGTTTACACTCTCTGAACAGTTAGATGACCCATTTCTCTTGTAAATATTGCATAACTTGCATTACTTATACAAATCTCTGCCCATATACATAACAAATATCAACAATTATACCTTAGTCCTAATTAAACTTTCTGCCTTTTAAAAAATCCATGCATACAGTTAAGGAAAAGAAACATGCTGACCTGGAGGAAAATTCATAAATAAGAAATACTTGGAAAAATCTCAAAATTCTTCATGTTGAAGTAAGGAATACACCTGTAAAATAAAAAATTCAGAATCATCATACATTTAGAAGATGGATTATGTATGAATATGAGAAAAAATAAGGTGGGAATTTACTCTGGATTTCAATCACTGTTTTGGACTATGATTTTGCAATAAAAATTGGAAAAATACCCCAAACAAACAAACAAACCCAAAACCCAAACAATTGTGTATAAAATTAATGTGGAATAATAATGTATTAACAAGAACAAAACAACAGACATGCACAAACTCTACCAAAGCTCTATTGTTTAGAAAGTTGATTTAATTCCCTCCAGTTCGTAATATATAATATAGAATTGAGCAGCAACTGTATTACTGTGCATCTCTATGTCTGCATTATGTTGAATATCTAATTTTTATTTTATTTTTGTTTCTAGGGCTGAAAGAACTCTTTGTAGCAAACAATTGGTTCACTGGCTTTAGTGCTTTTCACTACTAATGATTTGGCAATAGGTTGATAAATAATTTGCACGTAGTTCAAAAGCATCCATAAACCACTGAATACAAATGTCTCTCATGCTAGAAATGCTTGAGAATTTTTATTTTCTTTTATACACATGTATTCCTTGAATGCATACTATACCTACATTCCCTGATAAAATTCAACTGTCTATTAAAAATGCCCAACAAGAATACAGGAAAGGAAACCACAAAGGAACATG
>NW_010236664.1:26076-28220 GCF_000690775.1 Eurypyga helias
AAAGTGAGAAACAAGAATGTGATTCTTACCTGAAACCAAATTTTAACCCCTTTTTGGATAATTGCCATTTTAAAGTGTTCCCCAAAATCTTGAAATTAAAATGGTTTGAAACTTTGCAAGTTCTCTTTGAAGCCTGGCATTTATTTTTTGACAAGTTCCAATGTAAACGTTACATGCATTTATGTTTCTTAGTGATCCATGTGGCTTGTGATGGACAAATAAAAAAATCCACATTTACTCCTCTTCCATGTAACATATTGTTGACTACAAAGCTGATGACACGGTTGCAGCCCATGGCAAAAATAGATGAAAATGTTTTGCTTGCTTGGTTTTCAAGTCCAGAGAAGGCAACAGAGGGGTTTGGTTTAGTGCCTGCCAGTCTTGAAACCTTCATTTTTTCACTCCCAGATCACTACACATGCAGAATACTCTCCTGAGAGCAGAGAATTCCATTTTGTGCAGTACCTTCAATACGTGGAGTACGTCAAATAGTATTGTTTGTCGTCAGATCTAAGTAGTGCAAGTGAATGGTTGATTCTGAATTTTCTGCAAGTAGAATTTGTCAGAGAGGAGACTGCCTGCAACTAAATCTAGGTAAGAAAATTTCAGTTGTAACAATGTAGAAAGAAAATGGAAAGAAATATGACAACTATACAAGTTATTCATCAGGACTCTATAGTGGATGTTTAGGACAGAACAAAGTTTGGTTTATACTCTGACATGTCAGAAGCAAAAAAGGAATGACTCTCTAAGAAGATCGCAAAATTGTCATAGAGGGATGATTTAGAAATGTCTACTTAACAGACTCAAAAATTTGCTGTTTTGGTAAAGATTTCATATGAAAATCATATTTGGGTAAAAGGACTTGCATTTGATTTTTGGTTTTGAAAAATTTTGTACACACATGCACAAAAACATCTGCGTGATCAGGTCATACAAACCTATTGATTTGGGAGCTTTTCATTCAAGTTCCTGATATGAAACTCTGTGATAAATTGAGAATTGTATAGATTGCAATAATTAGTCCTCTATTAATAACAGATACACAAGTGGTGAGTGTGGGTAAACTGTTAGCAATCCTGAAAGCTAATACTGAAATCATAACATATGCAATATCTGAAGAGATTAAGTATGTCAGTATGTCAGTACAATGTCTTCTCTGAGGGCTAGGGTTTTGGAGATGTATGCTGAACAATATTTCTTTTGTAGCTTTGCATCACAAATTGGTTGCAATGGCATGTCATGTACTTCGTATGACTGTGTGAATCTAAAGCAGAAACATGTAGGAGCAGTGTGTCTCCTGGGATCTGTTTGTGCACTGTAACTTAGCCTGATGAACTTCCAGTTGCACTGGAGATACCTGTTTGCATTTAAATATATATTAGATGTAAAAAGAAATAAACTTTTTCCAAGTGAGAAAGAGCTTTATGCATCTTCCCTCTTAATATTTAGCCCTGTTCTGCTAAAGATAGTGCACATGCACAGAATACAGAAGTTGGTCTTCTGAATTTCTGACTGTTAAGATGTAACAGATGAAGTTGGATGGTACCTGCGAAGACAGAGGAAAAGATAGACTTCATAGCTGGAAATCTGACACAGAGTCAGGTATTGACTCCAAGATATGGCCAGGTCTATGCCGTATTCTCTAAGTAGATGCAGGTGAGCTCTACTTGAGGTGAGAACTTGCCATGTCTGGGCAAGTTACAAGCTGGAATCTGTGTGACTTTGTGACTTCAGTAAGCCAACAGCTGTGCCTGAGACCTGCTGAAAGCCAGGTAAGCCTCTGTTGACCTTCAAAAAGTGCTTTAATACACACTACACTCTCTTTTGAAAGCCTCTAGCTCACTGAGTTCTGCGTAGACCTAGAAGTAGCCAACATAAAAGTCCCAGAAAACAGCAATTCATTCTCTTGGATTCCTAATTAATCTGTTCACCTGAGATGATACATTTAAGGTAAATGAAAGTATGTACATCAGCTTTAGCTCTGCAACTGAGCAAAATTAAAAAAAAAATAAAAATCAAGTATTCTTAAATACTGCATTATATTGCTTTCAATCAAAATCCTCACCTCATGAATCATTAAAAAGTATATTTTAGAAGCAGCACCACAAATATGCTTTGTCCATAAGCTCTTTCCTCTTTCC